>NW_010365344.1:71946-107636 GCF_000414095.1 Morus notabilis
GAGGTTTAAAATGGGTTGCGCACCACGTGAGGTAACCAACCACGGAGCCTGCAGAAACCTAAAAGAGAGAGAACAAGATAAAACGAATGCTTTGCTTTCTCTTATGGCTGAAAAGAGGATAAATAACTATGATAGAAAAAAAGGACATCATTAAAAGAATGTAGTGAGATAAAGCACTCTAATTCCACTACGCCGGTAGGAGACTTTTTGACAGTTTTATACTTTTTTATTATTTTTTGAGGTCATTTTATTTTGGCATTTCTATAAAAATGTAGGGATCGTGTCTGTAAAATTTCATTATTTTTTTACGTCGCTTTTATTTTATTATATTTTTAAAGACGAAAAATTAATAAAATCATAACAAATAGAATATTCATAAAAAATGGTGCCGCTTGTTACATTAATTCCTAAAAATTATATATTTATTGTAGAATACAAAACACAAATAAAAATGTAAATTTTTTACCCATCCCGGCCCTTGAGCTGGCCCATAGGCGCCCAACTACGCGAGCGGGGGATTTTTAAAAGAATTTTATTTTTTTGTTAGTTTTTCTGGCCATTTTTTTATGGCATACCTAGAAAATTGTAAGGATCGTGTCTGCATAATTTCATTATTTTTTATGTCGTTTTTATTTTATTATATTTTTAAAAACAAAAAATAAAGAAAATCATAAAAAATATAATATTCTCTAAAAAAAAATTGTGCCGCATGTTGCATTAATTCCTAAAAATCATATATTAATTTTAGAATGCAAAACATAAATAAAAATGTAAATTTTTTACCCATCCCGGCCCCTGAGCTGGCGCCTGTACACCCCACTGCGCGGGCCGAGGACTTTTTGACAGTGTTTTACTTCTTTTTGTCATTTTTGATGCCCTTTTTTTTCTGGCATGCCTAGAAAAATGTGAGGATCGTCTCGGCAAAATTTCATTACTTTTTGACGTCGTCTTTATTTCATTATATTTTTCAAAGACGAAAAATAAAGAAAATCGTAAAAAAATTGAATATTCATAAAAAAATAGTGCCGCTTGTTGCATTAATTCCTAAAAATCATATTAATTTTAAATACAAAAAAACTAAAAATGTAAATTTTTTACCTATCCCACCCCATGAGCTGGCCCTTAGGCGCCCCATTACGCAGGCCGGGGGCTTTTTGACAACATTTTACTTTTTCTTGTCATTTTTAAGGCCATTTTATTCTGGCATACCTAGAAAAATGTAAGGCTCGTGTCTGTAAAATTTCAATATTTTTTTACGTCGTTTTTATTTTATTATATTTTTAAAGACGAAAAATAATGAAAATCATAAAAAATAGAATATTCAATAAAAAATGATGTCGCTTGTTGCATTAATTCCTAAAAATCATATATTAATCTTAGAATGCAAAACATTAATAAAAATGTAATTTTTTGACCCATCCCGGCCCTTGAGCTGGAACCTGGGTGCCCCACTACGCGGGTCGGGGGCTTTTTGACAGCGTTTTACTTTTTTTATCATTTTTTGAGGTCATTTTATTCTGGCATTCGTACAAAAATGTAGGCATTGTGTCTGCAAAATTTCATTATTTTTTGACGTCGTTTTTATTTTATTATATTTTTTTAAAGGCGAAAAATAAAAAAAAATCATAAAAAATAGAATATTCATAAAAAAATGGTGCCGCTTGTTGCATTAATTCCTAAAAATTATATATTAATTTTAAAATACAAAACATAAAAAAATATAAATTTTTGACCCATCCCGGTCCCTGAGCTGGAACCTAGGTGCCCCACTACGCAGGTCGGGGGCTTTTTAATAGCGTTTTATTTTTTTTTGTCAGTTTTTCTTGTTATTTTTTTCTGGCATACCTAGAAAATTATAAGGATCGTGTCTACAGAATTTTATTATTTTTTGATGTCATTTTTATTTTACTATATTTTTATAAACAAAAAATAAAGAAAATCATAAAAAATAGAATATTCAATAAAAAAAATAGTGTCGCTTGTTGCCTTATTTCCTAAAAATCATACATTAATTTTAGAATGCTAAACATAAATAAAAATGTAAATTTTTGACCCATCCCGGCCCTTGACCTGGGCCCTAGGCGCCCCACTACGCGGGTCGGGAGCTTTTTGACAACGTTTTACTTTTTTTTTCTATTTTTTAAGGCCATTTTATTCTGGCATTCCTACAAAAATGTAAGGATCATGTCTGCAAAATTTCATTACTTTTTGACGTCGTTTTTATTTTATTATATTTTTACAGACGAAAATAAAGAAAATCATAAAATGTGGAATATTCATCAAAAAATAGTGCCGCTTGTTGAATTAATTCCTAAAAATTACATGTTAATTATAGAATGTAAAAAATAAATAAAAATGTAAATTTTTGACCCATCCCGGCACCTAAGCTGGCCCCTAGGCGCCCCAGTACGCGGGCCGGGGACTTTTTGACGGCGTATAATTTTTTTTTTCTAATTTTTTTGGGCCCATTTTTTTGGCATACCTAGAAAAATGTAAGGATGATGTTTGTAGAATTTCATTATTTTTTGATTTCCTCCTTATTTTATTATATTTTTAAAAACAAAAAATTAAGAAAATCATAAAAAATAGAATATTCATCATAAAATGGTGCCGCTTGTTCCATTAATTCTTAAAAATCATATATTAATTTTAGAATGCAAAACATAAATAAAAATGTAAATTTTTTACCCATCCCGGCCCCTGAGCTGGCGCCTGGGCACCCCACTACGCGGGCCGAGGACTTTTTGACAGTGTTTGACTTCTTTTTGTCATTATTTGAGGCCCTTTTTTTTGGCATGCCTAGAAAAATGTAAGGATCGTGTCTGCAAATTTTCATTACTTTTTGACATCGTCTTTATTTCATTATATTTTTCAAAGACGAAAAATAAAGAAAATCGTAAAAAAAAAAATGAAATATTCATTAAAAAATAGTGCCGCTTGTTGCATTAATTCCTAAAAATCATGTTAATTTTAAAATACAAAAAAAATGAAAATGTAAAATTTTTCCCCATCCCAGCCTATGAGCTGACTCCTGGGCGCCCCATTACGCAGGCCGGGGGCTTTTTGATAGTGTTTTACTTTTTCTTGTCATTTTTAAGGCCATTTTATTCTGACATGCCTAGAAAAATGTAAGGCTCGTGTCTGCAAAATTTCATTATTTTTTGACGTCGTTTTTATTTTATTATATTATTAAAGATGAAAAATAAAGAAAATCCTAAAAAATAGAACATTCATTAAAAAATGGTTCCACTTGTTGCATTAATTCCTAAAAGTTAGATATTAATTTTAGAATGCACAACATAAATAAAAATGTAAATTTTTGGCCCATCCCGGCCGCTGAGCTGGACCCTAGGCGCCCCACTACGGGTGCGGGGGCTTTTTAACAGCGTTTTATTTTCTTTTTGTCAGTTTTTTTGGCCATTTTTTTCTGGTAAACCTAGAAAATTGTAAGGATCGTGTCTGCAGAGTTTCAATATTTTTTGTTTTCATTTTATTATATTCTTAAAAATAAAAAATAAAGAACATCATAAAACATAGAATATTCATCAAAAAATGGTGCCGCTGGTTACATTAATTCTTAAATATCATATATTAATTTTAGAATGCAAAACATAGATAAAAATGTAAATTTTTGACCCGTCTCCGCCCCTGAGCTGGCCCCTGGGCACCACACTATGCGGACTAGAGACTTTTTGATAGTGTTTTACTTCTTTTTGTCATTTTTTGAGGCCAATTTTTTATGGCATGCCTAGAAAAAAGTAAGGATCGTGTCTGTAAAATTTCATTACTTTTTGACGTCGTTTTTATTTTATTATATTTTTTAAAGATGAAAATTAAAGAAACTCATAAAAAATAGGATATGCATCAAAAAATGGTGCTTGTTCCATGAATTCCTAAAAATCATATATTAATTTTAAAATACAAAAGACAAATAAAAATGTAAATTTTTTACCCATCCCAGCCCATGAGCTTGCCCCTGGGTGCCCTACTATGCGGGTTAGGGGCTTTTTGACAACGTTTTACTTTTTTTGTCATTTTTTAGGCCATTTTATTCTGGCATGCCTAGAAAAATATTAGGACCATGTTTGCAAAATGTCATTATTTTTTGACGTCATTTTTATTTTATTATATTTTTAAAGACGAAAAATAAAGAAAATCCTAAAAAATAGAATATTCATTAAAAAATGGTGCCGCTTGTTGCATTAATTCCTAAAACTTATATATTAATTTTAGAATGTACAAGATAAATAAAAATGTAAATTTTTTACCTATCCCGGCCCATGAGCTGGCCCCTAGGCGCCCCACTACACGGGCAGGAGCTTTTTAACAGCGTTTTATTTTTTTTGTCAGTTTTTCTGGCCATTTTTTTCTGGCATACCTAGAAAATTGTAAGGATCGTGTATGCAGAATGTCATTATTTTTTGATGTCGTTTTTATTTTATTGTATTTTTAAAAAGAAAATCATAAAAAATAGAATATTCATCAAAAAATAGAGCTGCTTATTGCATTAATTCCTAAAAATCATATTCTAATTTTAGAATACAAAACATAAATTAAAATGTAAATTTTTTACCCATCCCGGTCCCTGAGCTGGCCCCTAAGTGCCCCACTACGTGAGTCGGGGGCTTTTTGACCGCGTTTTACTTTTTTTTTGGTCATTTTTTGAGGCTATTTTCTTCTGGCATTCCTACAAAAATGTATGAATTGTGTCTGTAAAATTTCATAATTTTTAACGTCATTTTTATTTTATTATATTTTTAAAGACAAAAAATAAAGAAAATCATAAAAAGTGGAATATTCATCAAAAAATAGTGCCGCTTGTTGAATTAATTCCTAAAAATTACATATTACTTTTAGAATGCAAAACATAAATAAAATGTAAATTTTTTACCCATCCCGGCGCTGAGCTGGCCCCTAGGCGCCATCTAAATTAAAACTTTTTTTTTCTAGGAGGGAGATAGAGAAGGTCGGATGGAGGGATGAGAAAGAGAGAGTGAAAGAAACGTGAAGGGGAGTTGAGGTTGAGAGAGAGAATGAGATAGAGTGAAAACTTTTTTTTCCCTTCCTATATTACTCCACCCCCTCAACGTGGCTAGAGAAGGGAAATTAGTGGCTTGGCTGAAGTTCCAGCCATGCCACGTGAAAGAGCAGGTTGTCTCTTTTTTTTCTTATATTGTAATCTGGCCCCTAAATATAAAATTTTTTTACAATCTTGCCCCCCTAAAGCCTTGCAATTTAATCCTTAAACTCTTTAGTTATTTCTCTTACAGTTCCTTCATACAAAATTAATACAAAAGTTTAAGTCTGAAAATTGAGACGTTACAGCTACTGCTGTTGTATAGATTATTTGCTAGTCAAGAGAAATATATTAAAGGAAATATAGATTAATAATATTATGATTTAATAATCTATTTTTTGTACTAAGGTAACTAACACATTCTTTTTATTACTTTTGTTCCACTTCTTTTTTTAATGTTTTCCTTATTAATGATGCGACATTTTATATAAAATTTCTAGCCTTTATTTATCTGATTGAACAATCTTCAAAACACTAGTTGATCTATTGCACTTGTTGATTTATTTTTAGAAACACTAGTAAGGAGATGCACGTGCTTTTTTGTGTGTTCAAATAGAACTACAAGTTTAGGCCGAACTAAACAGGTTAGCTTAAGGCCTGCCACTGTTAGCCCAACTCGGCCCTAAATTTTTTAGGTTTAGGGCTGGGTTGGGTCGCTCTTCTCTCTTATACCTTAGTTTTTTTATAGATTTTTTTGAAAATACCTTATAAAATTCTGGACCGGACTACGCGAGCCCTAAATTTTTTGAGCTTAGGGCTGGGCTGGACCGACCCTCTCTCTTTTAGGGTTGGGTTGGCTAGGCTCAAAATTTCACTTCAGGCAACTGGGTCGGGTAGTCCAAACTGACACCTCTATTTTCAAATGATAGTGGTGTGTATTTTTTTTTTTTTTTGAAATGTAGTGGTATGTATGTTGCATTATATATGTTGTTCAATTATATGATTTTTAATCAAAATTGCTTTAATCGGGAAAAAATAGCTCCGGATAGCTCCACACACAAGTTCAATTATATATGTTGTTCAATTCTCTACATTTTTATATATTGAAGAAGCAAGTGCACCATCATATAATAAAGTAAGTCTTATATTGATTTAAGGATTATCAACATTTATGTCCCTCAACTTTAGTGTCATTCTCTGCTTAACCCTTGAACTTTAGGCCTCGTTCACTTCATGGATTCGAGTTTTCAATTCGAACTGAGATGTGACATTTTCTGAGAGCTTTTCACTATAGCAGAAAAAGTTAGATGTGACATTTTCTGAGAGCTTTTTACTGTAGAAACTTAAAACTGAAAACACAAATCGGTGAAATGAATGAGGCCTTAGAAATTCACAGTTTGCCTTTTGAACTTTGAATTGTTCACACTTAATCCTTTTTGTTGTAATTTCTATGAAAAAACAAATTTAAAAAAAGGACATGTGTGATCGTGTGATTTTTATATGTTTATTTTTAATAAAAATTCAAACAAAAAGATCATGTGACTACATTACTCTCTTTTTTAATTTGTTTTTAACTGAAATCACAACAGAATGGGTTAAATAGAAACAATTTAAAGTTTAAAAGATAAAGTGAGAATTTTTAAAATTTAGGAGGCAAAGTGAAAATAATCTTAAAGTCTAGGGGTACCAATGAGAATAATCCACAATTTAATCAAACAAAGAATTCTTTCAATTTTCCAACGATACCCACAGGCAAACCAAATTTTGCAAAATATTTTATGCAACGAAAATTCAACATAGCAATTGATGAAAGCAAAACGTTGGGAGAAAAGTACATAAAAGTTTTGTTTTAAGTAATAAGTTGCATGATGATTAAAACTCAACTTTATTGGTAGATGAATATTGTTTTTAATGCTTTATTAAATCATTGTATAAACTTCCTAAGATATCAAATTTTTAATTATTGCGATTAAAAATAATTTAAAAGTCGGTGAAGAGAGACTTGTATTGGAGGAATATGAATGCTTTTTTTTAAAGCTCTTGTTTTATCTTCTTTTCCTTAATTTTTGGGTTAAATTCATGAGAGATCAGTGAATTTTTTCTTATTTAAAAAAATTAACTACTATATTAAAAAGTGTGGTGTTTAACTTAAACTCTTAAAATGTTTCAAATTAAGTCTCTCGTTTAAGATTTTGTAACATTTGGATGGAAAACACTAAAAGTCACTAATAGTTAAGTCATAAATTTGTTTTTTCTTCTTTATACAGGTTATTAATGGGGCTCTTTTGTGACAGATTTACTGACGTGGAGGGTAAGGCGTTCGTGGCCTCTTTTGATTAGAC
The DNA here is from genome assembly GCF_000414095.1 of Morus notabilis. Taxonomy (NCBI): domain Eukaryota; kingdom Viridiplantae; phylum Streptophyta; class Magnoliopsida; order Rosales; family Moraceae; genus Morus; species Morus notabilis. The sequence continues at coordinate 79,306 of NW_010365344.1, forward strand.
CAAGCGGATTTATTATCATGTGCAGGGATCATCTAGTGATAGTCCGTCCTAAGGCACTTGAGCAGGCCAAGAGAGCCTTTCAAATTATCTTTATGGACTTCGGAATTGAGCGTGCCTGGAAGAAGGGTCGTCTTTATAGGCGATGAGGTTGGCCTCAGCTAGGTTGGGCTAAACCCGAGTGACTCCGATGAAGGCAGTTCCAAAGGCAACACCCATTGCGATTCTGGCATTGTAAAAGTGAAGAATTTCGTGAGAATGGTCTCGAAGTTAGTATGTAGAAGGAACGTAATCAGTTTGTGTAAGAGGTTTTTACTTCAGTTTATGATGATGTGGAGATGTCCATGAGGATAAAGGATAATACTTCAAGTTGAAATAACCATATGTTCTACGTCCGGTGAGGAAGTCTTCATCATCGGAGGTGGAAATCAACCAATTTTCTAATTACTCTTGATGTCATTTTGTGCCTAAAAATTGTAAATGGGCCGTTTTGAGAGGTTATGGGAGCTTTGTTGCTTCCAATGGGAAGAGCGCCTTGAAACGTGTTTTAGAGGAACATCGCTGAAAATTATGGAGGTTGAGTGCGTCCTGTGATCGTGGGTGATTAATTACTCTACTTCCTAGTGTAATATGGATGATTATAATGGAGAAAACTTCGACACATTAAGGTCTCGAACGAGAAGAACGCCCCGGGATTGCTGTGCTTAGAGGGACTTCGTCGAAAACCATAGAGGAGAAAGGCTTAAGTGAGCTTTGTTCTTAGCTTGCTCTATGCTGTTTCTTGCCCTGCGTTTTTGCGTGGAAAGGGGTGGTATTTATAGGTAAGGGTTGGGATTTGAGGGAAACCAAACTTCTTTTGATTTGGTTGATGATTTTCCACTTGGAGGCACTAGTTGGGAGGAATTTTGAGCTTGGTTCTATGGTGGAAACCAAACGTAGAAGCCACATGACGCGGGAAAGCCTCTCCCAATGTGAGAGGTGATCAACTCTCTTTTTCTTGGTTTTTGGCATTTTTTAGGTAGCATTTATCAGAGAGGTGCATGGGAGCTGCTTTAACTGGTCTATAAATGAGGGTAAACTATGTACAAGAGAGTGTTTTGCTTGTGTTCTATTAGTGCCGAGCACTTTGGTTTCCTTATGCTAACCACCAGAAGAAAGAAGAGAAAAGGAAGTCAACTTCGGCGTTTTGTGTAGGATTTGGGTTGGATTTGGCCCTTTTCAGATTTTTTGGTAATTGGATTTGGAATTTAGGTTGACTGGACTCACTAGATTTTTCTAAGAATGGGGTTAAAGGAATTGGTTATTTTGGTTTGATTTCCCCCACCATGTTCTTCTAATTCCTTACGGGCTTTAAACTTTCCAAATGAGTTACGAGTCTAATCAAACTACATAATATGAGCTTTACATTTTCTTTCCTTTCAAACCACGGCCCATTTAAAGATTCTCGAAGCGCAAATAAGATCCACTTTTGGGCACTATCGCGGGATATGGACTTCTGCCTTGTGAAAAATGAGTATCAACACCTATAATGCATAGAAAGTACATAAAAGTTATTGAAATAGTGAAAAAAAAAAAAGAAATCATCCATTTTAGAGGGCTGTGAGTCTTTTGTTTGTCTCTATTGCAGATTATTTGGAAATGAAAAAAAAAATGAATAGATCTCAAGCACCCTATTCCATTCTTTGATAGTTTATTTTGCTTTGTGATTATTATGAAAAATTTGAGATTCACCATCTTCCTTACATCTCTTGGTAGTTTCTGAAGTTGTTGTCATCCCCCAAGTCGAGTTTATAAACTCTGCTGCTTGCAAATAGAATTGAGGTGTTTCATAAGTTTAGGGTTCCTCTTTAGGCTTAAATATTTTAAATGCTTCAGACTCGCAACTGAACTTGGAAATACCTCAAAAGAAGAATATCATAAATCTAGGAGTCGCAAATACTCGAATCTTTAGAAAACACATTTGAAGAAACGTTGTCTCAGTAAGTCGCTTTTAAACATGTTGAGCATGGAAATCAGCGTGAGAAAATGGTAAATGCTTAAATTTTTGAGAGATACTTCACCTACGATTATCGATAACTCATCACTCCCTTTCTGCCACTAATAGCTCTAGATCATGCGTTTTAAAGCAGTAAAAGTATCCTACATCCTGAAAATCTTCAAGGAAACATATATATATGTAGTTCGTTCATTTTTTGAGTAAAGATGGCCGCCTCATGTCCTCATTGCTAAGGGTACACCTTCACACTTTTTGACAATGTCCTTCCCTGTTGCCGCAAGATTTTGATAAATTCTCCTTTAATGACCATTTCAGCAACAAAGTCAAACCCCCCGCATTTGCAAGATCTCTCAGGTTGCAAGTCGGAAGCGTGCCCATCATTGAAGCAACTATGGGGCTGCGTGTAGTCGCAAGATCTTACTTCCATCAGCACCCCAACTCAACAGATTTCTCAACTTGATGCATTTGTCAAGCTCTTCGTTCTAAACATCATCTAAGACCAGCAAAAATTTCTTACTATCTAATGCTCATCAAAGGTACATTTGCAGGTTTCAGGATCCAAATCAATAGTCTTCACCGGTTGCCAATTTGATAATAGTAAGCGTGAGGAGTTTCAGATCAAATCCCCTAGATACACGCACCCGCAAAACAAATATTTGCTTTATCTGGTGTCAAAAGCGAGCTACAAGCAAATAGAACACCTTTTAGAAATATCACTATTATCACATCATTCGTAAATGCATGAATGTGATGGCGACAAAAAATCTGTGATTCCTAACCGAATAGGTAACAAAGCATGTAAGGTCAAAATTCCCAACTACTCCTTTCATCATTAAACACGAACTTTGCATGTGTGGTGTTTCCAAGCCTCCAACTCCAAATAGGCAAAACAATTATGTGTTGAACATCAAAAGGCTGCATCAATAGCCACAAACTTTTCTCTCTATCTCTGTATCTCCGATGACATCCGAAGATATCACAAAGGAATGTGCCATCTCCTTCCTCACATGCACTACACCTCTATCAGCCACTATCCCTGAAAGATGGAATTTAGCTATATCGGTGCAATCTCATCCAATCTCTCAGTCACTTCTTTATCTTTTGCCCTATACTAAGACGAAATCTAACATGATCAAATCAAAAAAGGAAGCAACATACCTTGCAGAGAAAAACACTTGGTCAGCAAGAGACTCAAGCATTGCCGACACATAGTCGGCTACGCTGAAGAGCAATGTCTCAGCCATTGAATGAAAAAGAAAAAGAGAATAAAGAAGCTGCTTTACTATGTGCACTCCATATGTATGATTTCTGATACAAATAGATGGACTAAACGTTATTGTATAAACAAGAAAATGAAGTGAACTTGTGGACAGTTGCTAGCTGTTGAACGTTGAAAAAATGGTTGTTCATGTATTAAGCAATGTAAGAAATTATATTGCGCCAAGAATCTAAATCATTATTTTATTTTATTTTATTTATTTATTTATTTGTTATTATTATTATTATTGTTATTTTTGCTCCGATTCTTAATCATTTTGGCGTTCCCAACTCACAATATTTCTTCACTCAACAATTCTCTAAAGTTTAGGCAATATAAAGTTGCTTAGAAGTGTTACTTTGCAAGTCATGTATCTTAGGCAAGCAAAGGATTAGAGCTTCTAAGCCTATGCACAGACAATATCACAGGAAATGTCTCAACAACAAATCAACTTAACTTTGCCTCCAAAGCGACACAATATAACTACACAATATAACAATTAGTTGGGATAACCCTGAATCACCATTCAGTCCCAAGCCATCTGTATTCGCAACACCAAAAAGTGTTTTTTCATTCCCCTATCTTTCATTCACCATATCCAGAATTTGGGGCAAGAAGAAATTATTAGGTCTAGGATGCGAGTGGGATGAATTAACATACGCAATAAAAAAATAAATATAAAAAAAACAAATGACAAATTTGGCATTTATTAGTATCCACTTACCAAGCCATGACCAAAAGAGTACATGGAAAGACCGGTTACAAAAGCCCCTACTACGTCCGAAATATGCATTCCCGACTTTATATCCCACCTTTAAAACAAAACAAAAAATCCAGGATAAACGTTGTTTCAGATGTCTCATTCAAGAGTGAACAATTCAACCAGATCATTTAATAAATGTAGAACGCTTCAAGCTTCAGTGTGGCTCTTGACGATGAAATTCTGGCGGCTTATGGGATTCATGACGACCGGTGGGCCAGCAGTACGAGGCCATGCCTGCAACTTCTTGTCAGTTTCCTCCCACCACTCCTTGTTTGATACAGTATGGGGGGTAGTCCCTGAATCACAACACAGCGTATCATTAGAACCCTGAGACAAATGCAAAGGCTTCAAAACAAGTAGCAGAACATGCCTCCAAATATCTTCTTGTCAGCAATGTAGTGGTCGCATGCCCAAGCCACGGCAAATGATCCCACTATAGCAGAAATAATGTACTTGGCAGACATGACAACTGTAAAAGAAACAATACTATTAAGTGGATATATTATGTCATTCTATTATAGGAGACATATTAAACTGAAAACAGAAACCTCGCTAAAGATGCTAGCAACAAAAAGAGAGATCTATTACAAATCCCAACAATTCAACCATTTGACAGATTAAGCATTAATACCCAACAGTTCAAGTGCTCTTAACCAAGTATTTCAACAGACTAGTACCCTCAAGTGGTGGAATAGTCAAAGAGAGAGAACAAGATAAAACGAATGCTTTGCTTTCACCACGTGAGGTAACCAACCACGGAGCCTGCAGAAACCTAAAAGAGAGAGAACAAGATAAAACGAATGCTTTGCTTTCTCTTATGGCTGAAAAGAGGATAAATAACTATGATAGAAAAAAAGGACATCATTAAAAGAATGTAGTGAGATAAAGCACTCTAATTCCAGTTCCATCCCAAAATGACATTTAGATTGTGTTTGGTAGAGGGAAAGAAAATATGAAAGAAAGAAAGAAAGGTATATAACTTAGGTAAGAAAAAAAGAGAGGAAGGCGAGGACCTTTCTGTTATTGTGTTCGGTATGAAGTTCCTCCTCTAATCTCTCAATATTGGTAGAGATTAAAGTTGGGATTTTCTGAAGGAAACGAAATCCGTCAATGATCTATTCCCTCCTCTTTTCTTTCCCAACAAACAACCATGTGTGTCAAAACCCTTCCACTAATCCCTCCACTCTCTCCCTCCTCCCATTTTTCCCTCCTACCAAAAGTAAACCCAGCCAAAAAATTCCACCACACTGAAAAAGGCTTTTGTTTCAATCCCTCGACACAACCAAAAAACATAAAGTTGCAGTGCTCTAGATGTTGTACACAGCAAATCACATATTATGCAACATACTAAAACATGAACAAAGTGACGATAAAAATATATAAACGCGAAGATAATCAATACATCATACTAAAACAATCAAATTATGCAACATAGTACCTACTCTAATTGAATTATCCAAAGAAAAATAAATTTACATGAACAAATTTACTTTTAAATGTAAAAACACATTCTTAAAATAAAGCAAAATATAAACAAAGTGACGATAAAAATATATAAACACACACACACACACTCTCGTAAATCCATGAGATGAGACTCAAGCCGAGAGGGCCCAATTAGGGATTAAAGGCAAATGCTGCGTTAGAACGGTACAGAATCAACTTCCAATCAAGGGAGATCAGAGATATCAAACAAGAGTTGAACACAACCTTCAAGATGGGAGGTTCGTTGGACTCGTCGATTGAAAGGTAAAGAGTAGCATATATTTTCGATAGGCAGGCAGAAGAGAAGACAAAATTGATTCGACAGACAGGAAGAAAACGGTTACAAATGATTCAAATGTGAAAGAATTAAGGTTACATAATACACTTAAAAAGAAAGAATTTGTTAGATTTCCCAACCATACATATCGAAAGTTTCAATAAAATCAGAGAGAGAGAGAGAGAGAGAGAGAGAGAGACCTTTTCGGAATAGAGGTAATCAAAAGAACACAGGGACCAGAATGAGAGCAATCGAAGGTGGCGTTACTTCCTCGGGGGTTTCTTTGAAACTCAGCAGAACGCTACCCCAAATTCTGCCGATTAGGGCGTCAACAGAAAGTATTATCCCGAGTTCAAAGACGACAACTTTACCAGATTCTTAGACGAGAAGCAGCGAACCTTTGTTGTTGTGTTTCTGAGTTTGGCGTCTAATGACAACCCGTCCCATTGAAAAGGGAAAATTTTCTCTAGTTAATATTACCTTATAACTAATTCGACCTTCAAATTCTAATAAAATCCAATTTTTTACCTCTCTTTTTCTTTTTTTTTTTTCTTCGTTTTTTTAGAGAATCAAACCTGCACCAATTTTTTTTTATCGACTGACTGATATTATAATTCTGAAAATTTCAACACAAAACCTTCCTCATCGATATCATCAAGTCGCACACTTCAATTCTTCGTCTCCACTTCAATTAAATTAATTTTTAAATTAAACTAACGCACTCGTGACTGACCCAATTCGTTTTTTGATTTAATTCTCATGAATAATAGTGAAATAAAAATCGAAGATAACAATTCTACGAATCCAAATAAGAATACACTCATACAAAAGGAAAATCATTTAGAGCTTTCAAATCAATCAGCCTTACAGAAACCCTAGATCACAATCGACACTAAAATTATTGAATGATTAAACTCAAAATATAGTGATTGAAAAGAAAATCGCAAGGAGAAGGAAATCGGAAACCCTAGATTACCTTAAGAGAGAATATCGCGAAGGAGTCATCGCCAAGGCCTTTCCTTTGCTAAGCGGAAGATTTTTTGCTTCTGAAACTGCTTTTTTCCAGAGTCGGAGAAAAAAACCTCTACGGCTTGGCTCTACGTGAAACGAAGACGTCCTGATTTGCTGTATCCTTTTTATTTTATTTTATTATTTTTTTTAGTGTAATTCCATAAAGCATTAATTATAAAAATTCTCTGAAACAATAATTCTTGTAACAATGTGCCCTCAATTTATAGAAATTCCCTGCAACAATAATTCTTGTAACAATGTGCCCTTAATTTTCAAAATATAACATTGCTTCCGGATTCTATGAAATATGAACAAAAAACTCCATCCATCATGAATTTTAACAGAAATCATGTTAAAAAAATGAGAGTCAACAATTTAGTGTAAAATTGCTCAGCTAGTTTCTCCCATGCAATACAAAGAAGTGAAAGGAGAGGATTTTTTTATTATTTTTGAAGATTTTTTAGTCTATTTTATGTTCGTTAGGATTTGGATTCTTAAATTAAATAAACTTTTAGGTATTGTTCTTTTCACAACTCAAGTTCTATTGTTATAGTATTTTCTCTCATATGATGATAGCGCTTTACTTTTTTTGTCATTTTTTGAGGCCATTTTTTTCTAGCATGCCTAGAAAAATGTAAGGATCGTATCTGTAGAATTTCATTATTTTTTGACATCGTTTTTATTTTATTATATTTTTTAAAGAAAATCATAAAAGTTCATCAAAAAATGGTGCCGCTTGTTGCATTAATTCCTTAAAATTATATATTAATTGTAGAATACAAAACAAAAAGAAAAATGTAAATTTTTGACTCATCTCGGCCCCTGAGCTGGCCCCTGGGCACCCCATTACGCGAGCCAGAGGCTTTTTAACAGCGTTTTATTTTTTTTGACATTTTTCGAGGCCATTTTTTTCTGGCACGCCAATAAAAATGTAAGAAATGTGTCTGCAAAATGTCATTATTTTTTTACGTCATTTTTATTTTATTATATTTTTTAAAGATGAAAAATAAAAAAATAAAAAAATAGAATATTCATCAAAAAATGGTACCGCTTGTTGCATTAATTCCTAAAAATCATATATTAATTTTAAAATGCAAATGTTTTACCCATCCCGGCCCCTGAGCTGGCCCCTAGGCGCCCCACTACGCGGGCCGGAGGCTTTTTAACAACGTTTCATTTTTTTTTTGTCAGTTTTTCTGGCCATTTTTTTCTCGCATACCTAGAGAAGGATCGTGTCTACAGAATTTCATTATTTTTTGATGTGGTTTTTATTTTATTATATTTTTAAAAACAAAAAATAAAGAAAATAAAAAAAATAGAATATTCAATAAAAAATTGTGCCGCTTGTTGCATTAATTCCTAAATATCATATATTAATTTTAGAATGCAAAACATAAATAAAAATATAAATTTTTGACCCATCCCGGCCCCTGAGCTGGCCCCTAGGCGCCCCATTACGTTGGTTGGGAGCTTTTTGACAACGTTTTACTTTTTTTGTCATTTTTTGAGGCCATCTTATCTTGACATTCCTACAAAAATGTAAGGATCGTGTTTGCAAAATTTCATTACTTTTTGACGTCGTTTTTATTTTATTATATTTTTAATGAAGAAAAATAAAGAAAATCATAAAAACTGGAATATTCATCAAAAAAAGGTCTCGCTTATTGAATTGATTCCTAAAAATTACATATTAATTTTAGAATGCAAAACATAAATAAAACTGTAAATTTTTTACCCATCTCAGTCCCTGAGCTAGCCCCTAGGCGCCCCACAACGCGGGCGGGGGCTTTTTGACAGCGTTTTACTCTTTTTGTCATTTTTAAGGCCATTTTATTCTAGCATGCCTAGAAAAATGTAAGGATCGTGTTTGCAAAATTTCATTACTTTTTGACGTCGTTTTTATTTTATTATATTTTTAATGAAGAAAAATAAAGAAAATCATAAAAACTGGAATATTCATCAAAAAAGGTCTCGCTTATTGAATTGATTCCTAAAAATTACATATTAATTTTATAATGCAAAACATAAATAAAACTGTAAATTTTTTACCCATCTCAGTCCCTGAGCTAGCCCCTAGGCGCCCCACAACGCGGGCGGGGGCTTTTTGACAGCGTTTTACTCTTTTTGTCATTTTTAAGGCCATTTTATTCTAGCATGCCTAGAAAAATGTAAGGATCGTGTCTGCAAAATTTCATTATTTTTTGACGTCGTTTTTGTTTTATTATATTTTTAAACACAAAAAATAAAGAAAATCATAAAAAAGAGAATATTCAACAAAATATAGTGCCACTTGTTGCATTAATTCCTAAAAATCATATATTAATTTTAGAAGGCAAAACATAAATAAAAATGTAAATTTTTTACCCATCTCGGCCCCTAAGCTAGCCCCTAGGTACCCCACTACGCGGGTCGGGGGCTTTTTGACAGTGTTTTACATTTTTTGTCATTTTTTGAGGCCAGTTTATTCTGGCATTTCTACAAAAATGTAAGGATCGTGTCTGTAAAATTTCAATATTTTTTGACATCGTTTTTATTTTATCATATTTTTAAAGACGAAAAATATAGAAAATCATAAAAAGTGGAATATTCATCAAAAAATGAGGCCGCTTGTTGAATTAATTCTTAAAAATTACTTCTTAATTTTAGAATGCAAAACATAAATGAAAATGTAAATTTTTTACCCATCCCGGCCCCTTCGCTGGCCCCTAGGCGCCCCACTACGCGGGCGGGGGGCTTGTTGACAGGGTTTAATTTTTTTTGTCATTATTTGGTGCCATTTTTTTCTCACAAACCTAGAAACATATACGGATCGTGTCTGTAGAATTTCATTATTTTTTTATTTCATTTTTATTTTATTATATTTTTAAAAACAAAAAATAAAGAACATCCTAAAAAATAGAATATTCACCAAAAAATGGTGTCATCGGTTGCATTAATTCCTAAAAATCATAAATTAATTTTAGAATACGTAACATAAATAAAAATATAAATTTTTGACCCATCTCGGCCCTTGAGCTGGTCCATGGGCGCCCCACTACGCGGACCGAAAACTTTTTGATAGCGTTTTACTTCTTTTGTCATATTTTGAGGCCATTTTTTTTTCTGGCATGCCTCGAAAAATATAAGAATTGTGTAAGCAAACTTTAATTACTTTTTGACGTCGTTTTTAGTTTATTATATTTTTTAAAGATGGAAAATAAAGAAAATCATAAAAAATAGAATATTCATAAAAAAATGGTGCCACTTGTTGCATTAATTCCTCAAAATCATATATTAATTTTAAAATACAAAACACAAATAAAAAGGAAAATTTTTTACCCATCGTTTTACTACGCGGGCCGAGGGCTTTTTGACAGCGTGCCTTACTACGCGGTGCCCCTGGGTGCCTTACTACGCGGGCCGAGGGCTTTTTGACAGCGTTTTACTTTTTTGTCATTTTTTGAGGCCATTTTATTATGACATGCCTACAAAAATGTAAAGATCGTGTCTGCATAATTTTATTCTTTTTTTACGTAATTTTTATTTTATTATATTTTTAAAGACGAAAAATATAAAAAATCATAAAAAATAGAATATTCATCAAAAAAATGGTTCCGCTTGTTGCATTAATTTCTAAAAATTATATATTAATTTTAGAATGCAAACATCAATAATAATATAAATTTTGACTCATCGCGGCTCCTGAGCTAGCCCCTAGGCGACCCGCTGCGCTGGCAGGGGACTGGTTTTTATTTTATTATATTTTTAAAGACGAAAAATATAAAAAATCATAAAAAATAGAATATTCATAAAAAATGGTTACCTTTTTTTTGTTATTTTTTAAGGCTTGGTTTTTGGCACGCCTAGAAAACTGTAAGGATCGTTCCTGCAAAATTTCATTTTTTTACGTCATTTTTATTTTATTATATTTTTTAAAGATGAAAAATAAAGAAAATCATAAAAATAAAATATTCACCAAAAAATGGTGCCGCTTGTTGCCTTAATTCTTAAAAATCATATATTGATTTTAGAAAGCTAAACATAAATGAAAATGTAAATTTTTGACCTGTCCCGGCCCCTGATCAGGCCCCTGGCCGACCCATTACGCGGGCCGGGGGTTTTTGACATGGTTTAACATTTTTTGTCATTTTTGGAATTTGTTTTCTTCTGGCATGGCTAGAAAATTTTAATGATTGTGTCTGCAAAAGATCATTATTTTTTTACCGTGTTTTTATTTTATTATATTTTTTAAAGACCAAAAATAAAGAAAATCGTAAAAAATAGAATATTCATCAAAAAATGGTGCCGCTTGTTGCATTAATTCCTAAAAATTATATATTAATTTTAGAATGCAAAACGTAAGTTAAAATGTAAATTTTTGACCCATCCTGGCCGATGAGTTGGCCCCTTAGAGGCCCACTACGTGAGCTGGGGGCTTTTTGACAGCGTTTTACTTTTATTTGCCATTTTTTGAAACCATTTTTGTTTGGTATGCTTAGAAAAAAGTAAGGATTGTGTCTCCAAAATTTCACTATTTTTTTACGTCGTTTTTATTTTATTATATTTTTTTAAATAAAAAATAAAGAAAATCTTAAAAAATAGAATATTGATTAAAAAATTGTGCCGCTTATTGTATTAATTCTTAAAAATGATATATTAATGTTAGAATAGAAAACATAAATAAAAATGTAAATTTTTGACCCATCCCGGCCCCTGACCAGGCCTCTGGGCGCCCACTTTGCGGGTCGGGGGCTTTTTGACAACGTCTTACTTTTTTTGTCTTTTTTTGAATCAATTTTTTTCTAGCATGGCTAGAAAAATGTAAGCACCATGTCTGCAAATGTTCATTATTTTTTCACTTCATTTTTATTTTATTATATTTTGTAAAGATGAAAAATAAAGAAAATCATAAAAAATAGAATATTGATCAAAAAATGGTTCCGCTTGTTGCATTAATTCCTAAAAATCATATATTAATTTTATAATGGAAAACATAAATAAAAATATAAATTGTTGACCCATCCCGGCCCCTGACCTGGCCCATGGGAGCCCTACTACGCAGGCCGGGGGGTTTATGACCGCGTTTTACTTTTTTTGAAACCATTTTTTCTGGCATCCCTAGAAAATTGTGAGGATCGTGTCTCCAAAACATTATTATTTTTTGAAGTTATTTTGATTTTATTACATTTTTAAAGGTGAAAAATAAAGAAAATCTTAAAAAATAGAATATTCATAAAAAAGTGGCGCCGCTTGTTGCATTAATTCCTAAAAATCATATATTAGTTTTATAATGTAAAATATAAATAAAAATATAAATTTTTGACCCATCCTAGCCCCAGAGCTGGCCCATGGGTGCCGTACGCCGGGGGCTTTTTGACCGCGCTTTACTTTTATTGTCATTTTTTGAAACCATTTTTTCTGGCATGCCTAAAAAATTTTGAGGATCGTGTCTTCAAAATTTAAATATTTTTTGACGTTATTTTTGTTTTATTAAATTTTTTAAAGGTGAAAAATATAAAAAATCTTAAAACATAGAATCCTCTTCAAAAAGTGGCGCCGCTTGTTGTATTAATTCATAAAAATTATATATTAATGTTAGAATGGAAAACATAAATAAAAATGTACATTTTTTACCCATCTCGGCCCCTGAGTTGGCCCCTGGGCGCCCCACTAAGCGGGTCGGGGGCTTTTTGACAACGTTTAACTTTTTTTTTTCATTTTTGGAATATGTTTTCTTCTGGCATGGCAAGAAAAATGTAAGGATCGTGTCTCCAAAAGTTCACTATTTTTTCACCTCGTTTTTATTTTATTATATTTTTTAAATTAAAAAAGTAAAGAAAATCATAAAAAATAGAATATTCAACAAAAAATGGTGCCGCTTGTTGCATTAATTCCTAAAAATCATATATTAGTTTTAGAATGTAAAATATAAATAAAAATATAAATTTTTGACCCATTCCGGTGCCTAAGCTGGCCCATCGGCGCCATACTACCCGAGCCGGGGGCTTTTTGACCGCGTTTTACTTTTTTTGTTGGTTTTTGAAACCATTTTTTCTGGCATGCCTAGAAAAATGTGAGGATCGTGTCTCCAAAACTTCATTATTTTTTGACGTTATTTTTATTTTATTACATTTTTTACAGGTGAAAAATATGGAAAATCTTAAAAAGTAGAATATTCATCAAAAAATGGCGCTGCTGGTTGCATTAATTCTTAAAAATCATATATTAATGTTAAAATGGAAAACATATATAAAAATGTAAATTTTGACACATCCTGGCCCCTGACTAGGCCCCTGGGCACCCCATTATGCGAGCCGGGGGCTTTTTGACAATGTTTAACTTTTTTGTCATTTTTGGAATTAGTTTTCTTTTGGCATGGCTAGAAAAATGGAAGGATCGTGTCTACAAGAGTTCATTATTTTTTGACCTCATCTTTATTTTTTTATATTTTTTAAAGATGAAAAATAAAGACATAAAAAAGTGAATATTCATCAAAAAATGGTGCCGCATGTTGCATTAATTCTTAAAAATCATATATTAATTTTAGAATGCAAAACATTAATAAAAATGTAAATTTTTAACCCATCCCGGCCGCTTAGAGCCCCACTATGCGGGCCGGGGGCTTTTTGACAGTGTTTTACTTTTTGTGGTCATTTTTTGAAACCATTGTTTTCTGGCATGCCCAGAAAAATGTAAGGATCACGTCTCTGATATTTCCTTATTTTTTGACGTCGTTTTTATTTTATTACATTTTTTTAAGATGAAAAGTAAAGAAAATCATAAAAAAAATAATATTCATCAAAAAATAGTGCCGCACGTTGCATTAATTCCTAAAATTCATATATTAATTTTAGAATGAAAAACATAAATAAAAATTTAAATTTTTGATTTATGCCAGCCCCTGACTTGGCCCCTGCGCGCCCCACTACACGGGCTGGGGGCTTTTTTACAACATCTTACTTTTATTGTTATATTTTGAATCTATTTTTTCTTGCATAGGTAGAAAAATGTAAGGATCATGTATGTAAAATTTTATTATTTTTTGACCCTGTTTTTATTTTATTATATTTTTTAAATACAAAAAATAAAGAAAATCATGAAAAATAGAATATTCATCAAAAAATGGTGCCGCTTGTTGCATTAATTCTTAAAAAATATATATTAATTTTTGTATGCAAAACGTAAATAAAAATGTAAATTTTTGACCCATCGCGGCTCCTGAGCTGACCTCTGGGCGCCCCACTACGCGAGCTGGAGGGTTTGACAGTGTTTTACTTCTTTGTCGTTTTTTGAGGCCATTATTTTCTAGAATGCCTTGAAAAATGTAAGGATCATGTCTGCAAAATGTCATTATTTTTTGACGTCATTTTTATTTTGTTATATTTTTTAAAGATGAAAAATAAAGAAAATCATAAAAAATAGAATATTCACCAAAAAATGGTGGCGCTTATTGTATTAATTCTGAAAAATCATACATTAATTTTAGAATACAAAACATAAATCAAAAAAAAAATTTTGGACCCATCCTGGACCCCTGAGGTGGCCCCTGGGCGCCCCACTACGCGAGCTGGAGGGTTTTTGACGGCGTTTTACTTTTTTTGTTGTCATTTTCTAAGGCTATTTTTTTCTCACACCTAAAAAAATGTAAGGATCATGTCTGCAAAATTGCATTATTTTTTGAAGTCATTTTTATTTTATTATATTTTTTATAGATAAAAAATAAAGAAAATCGTAACAACAGAATATTCATCAAAAAAATGGTGCCGCTTGTTGCATTAATTCATAAAAATCATATATTAATTTTGGAATGCAAAACATAAATAAAAAGTCAAATTTTTTACCCATCTCGGCCCCTATGCTGGCCCCTGGGCGCCCCACTACGCGGGCAGGGGACTTTGTGACAGCGTTTTACTTTTTTTGGTCATTTTTTAAGGCTTGGTTTTTGGCACGCCTAGAAAACTGTACGGATCGTTCCTGCAAAATTTCATTTTTTTTTACGTCATTTTTCTTTTATTATATTTTTTAAAGACGAAAAATAAAGAAAATCATAAAAATAAAATATTCACCAAAAAATGGTGTCGCTCGTTGCCTTAATTCCTAAAAATCATATATTGATTTTAGAAAGCTGAACATAAATGAAAATGTAAATATTTGACCCGTCCCGGCCCCTGATCAGGCCCCTGGCCTACCCATTACGCGGGCCGGGGGTTTTTGACATGGTTTAACATTTTTTGTCATTTTTGGAATTTGTTTTCTTCTGGCATGGCTAGAAAAATTTAACGATCGTGTCTGCAAAAGTTCATTATTTTTTTACCTTGTTTTTATTTTATTATATTTTTTAAAGACCAAAAATAAAGAAAATCGTAAAAAATAGAATATTCATCAAAAAATGGTGCCGCTTGCTGTATTAATTCCTAAAAATTATATATTAATTTTAGAATGCAAAACGTAAGTTAAAATGTAAATTTTTGACCCATCCCGGCCGATGAGTTGGCCCCTTAGAGGCCCACTACGCGAGCTGGGGGCTTTTTGACAGCGTTTTACTTTTATTTGTCATTTTTTGAAACCATTTTTGTTTGGTATGCTTAGAAAAAAGTAAGGATTGTATCTCCAAAATTTCACTATTTTTTGACGTCGTTTTTATTTTATTATATTTTTTTAAATGAAAAATAAAAAAAATCATAAAAAATAGAATATTGATAAAAAAATTGTGCCGCTTATTGTATTAATTCTTAAAAATGATATATTAATGTTAGAATAGAAAACATAAATAAAAATGTAAATTTTTGACCCATCTCGACCCCTGACCAGGCCCCTGGGCGCCCACTTCGCGGGCCGGGGGCTTTTTGACAACGTCTTACTTTTTTGGTCTTTTTTTGAATCAATTTTTCTCTAGCATGGCTAGAAAAATGTAAGCACCATGTCTGCAAATGTTCATTATTTTTTCACTTCATTTTTATTTTATTATATTTTTTAAAGATGAAAAATAAAGAAAATTATAAAAAATAGAATATTGATCAAAAAATGGTTCTGCTTTTGCATTAATTCCTAAAAATCATATATTAATTTTATAATGGAAAACATAAATAAAAATGTAAATTGTTGACCCATCCCGGCCCCTGACCTGGCCCATGGGAGCCCTACTACGCGGGCCGGGGGCTTTATGACCGCGTTTTACTTTTTTGGAAACTATTTTTTCTGGAATGCTTAGAAAATTGTGAGGTTCGTGTCTCCAAAACATTATTATTTTTTGAAGTTATTTTTATTTTATTACATTTTTTAAAGGTGAAAAATAAAGAAAATCTTAAAAAATAGAATATTCATAAAAAAGTGGCGCCGCTTGTTGCATTAATTCCTAAAAATCATATATTAATGTTAGAATGTAAAACATAAATAAAAATGTAAATTTTTGACCCATCCCAGCCCCTGACCTGGCCCTTGGGCGCCTCACTACACGGGCCGGTGACTTTTTGACAACGTCTTACTTTTTTTGTCATTTTTTGAATCAATTTTTTTCTGGCATGGCTAGAAAAATGTAAGGATCATGTTTGCCAATGTTCATTATTTGCTCACGTCGTTTTTATTTTATTATATTTTTTAAAGATGAAAAATAAAGAAAATCATAAAAAATAGAATATTGATTAAAAAATGGTTCCGCTTGTTGCATTAATTCCTAAAAATCATATATTAATTTTAGAATGCAAAACATAAATAAAAATGTAAATTTTTGACCCATCCCAGCCCCTGAGCTGGCCCATGGGCGCCCTACAACGCGGGCCGGGGGCTTTTTGACTGCGTTTTACTTTTTTTGTCATTTTTTGAAACCATTTTTTCTGGCATGCCTAGAGAATTGTGAGGATCGAGTCTTCGAAACATCAATATTTTTTGATGTTATTTTTATTTTATTACATTTTTTAAACATGAAAAATAAAGAAAATCTTAAAAAATAGAATATTTATCAAAAAGTGGCGCCGCTTGTTGTATTAATTCCTAAAAATCATATATTAATGTTAGAATGGAAAACATAAATAAAAAGTAAATTTTTGACCCATCCTGGCCCCTGACCTGGCCCCTGGGCGCCCCACTACGCGGGCCGGGGGCTTTTTGACAACGTCTTACTTTTTTGTCATTTTTTGAATCGATTTTTTTCTCGCATGGCTATAAAAATGTAAGGATCGTGTATGCAAATCTACATTATTTTTTTACCTCATTTTTATTTTATTATATTTTTTAAAGTAGAAAAGTAAAGAAAATCACAAAAAATAGAATATTCATCAAAAAATGGTGCCGCTTGTTGCATTAATTCCTAAAAATCATATATTAGTTTTAGAATGCAAAATATAAATAAAAATATAAATTTTTGACCCATCCTGGCCCCTGAGCTGGCCCATGGGCGCCGTACTACACGGGCCGGGGGCTTTTTGACCGCGTTTTACTTTTTTTTGTTGTTTTTTCAAACCATTTTTTCTGGCATGCCTAGAAAAATGTAAGGATCGTGTCTCCAAAACTTCATTATTTTTTGATGTTATTTTTATTTTATTACATTTTTTACAGGTGACAAATATGGAAAATCTTAAAAAGTAGAATATTCATCAAAAAATGGCGCTGCTGTTTGCTTTAATTCCTAAAAATCATATATTAATGTTAAAATGGAAAACATAAATAAAAATGTAAATTTTGACACATCCCGGCCCCTGACTAGGCCCCTGGGCACCCCATTACGCGAGCCGGGGGCTTTTTGACAATGTTTAACTTTTTTGTCATTTTTGGAATTAGTTTTCTTTTGGCATGGCTAGAAAAATGGAAGGACCGTGTCTACAAGAGTTCATTATTTTTTGACCTCATCTTTATTTTATTATATTTTTCAAAGATGAAAAATAAGGACATAAAAAAGTGATTCATCAAAAATGGTGCCGCATGTTGCATTAATTCTTAAAAATCATATATTAATTTTAGAATGCAAAACATAAATAAAAATGTAAATTTTTAACCCATCCCGGCTGCTCAGAGCCCCACTATGCGGGCCGGGGGCTTTTTGACAACGTTTTACTTTTCTGTCATTTTTTGAAACCATTTTTGTTTAGCATGCCTAGGAAAATGTAGGGATCCTATCTGCAAAATTTCGTTATTTTTTGACGTCGTTTTTATTTTATTACATTTTAAAAAATGAAAAATAATGAAAATCATAAAAAATAAAATATTCATCAAAAAATGGTGCCGCTTATTGCATTAATTCCTAAAAATGATATATTACTGTTAGAATGGAAAATATAAATAAAAATATAATTTTTTAACCCATCCTGGCCCTTGACCTGGCCCCTGGGCGCCCCACTACGCGGGCCGGGGGCTTTTTCACAACGTCTTACTTTTTTTTTCCTTTTTTGAATCGATTTTTTTTTCTGGCACGGCGAGAAAAGAGTAAGGATCATGTCTGCAAATGTTCATTATTTTTTGACCTCATTTTTATTTTATTATATTTTTTAAAGATGAAATATAAAGAAAATCATAAATCATAGAATATTCATCAAAAAATTGTGCCGGTTGTTGCATTAATTCCTAAAAATCATATATTAATTTTAGAATGTAAAACATAAATAAAAATGTAAATTTGTTACCCATGCCGGCCCCTGAGCTGGCCTATAGGCACCCAACTACACGAGTCTGGGCTTTTTGACCGCGTTTTACTTCTTCTGTCATTTTTTGAAACTATTTTTTTTGGCATGCCTAGAAAATTGTGAGGATTGTGTCTCCAAAACTTCATTATTTTTTGACGTTATTTTTATTTTATTACATTTTTTAAAGTTAAAAAATAAAGAAAATCTTAAAAAATATAATATTCATTCAAAAGTGGCGCCGCTTGTTGCATTAATTCATAAAAAGCATATATTAATGTTAGAATAGAAAACATAAACAAAAATGAAAATTTTTGACCCATCCCGACCCCTGACCTGGCTCCTCGACACCCCACTATGCGGGCTGGGAGATTTTTGACAACGTTTAACTTTTTTTGTCATTTTTGGAATCTGTTTTCTTCTGGCATGGCTAGAAAAATATAAGGATCGTGTGTGCAAATCTTCATTGTTTTTTTACCACGTTTTTATTTTATTATATTTTTTAAAGATGAAAAATAAAGAAAATCATAAAAAAATAGAATATTCATCAAAAAATTATACTGCTTGTTGCATTAATTCCTAAAAATCATATATTAGTTTTAGAATACAAAATATAAATAAAAATATAAATTTTTGACCCATCCCGGCCCCTGAGCTGGCCCATGGGCACCCCATTACGCGGGCCTGGGGCTTTTTGACCGCGTTTTACATTTTTTGAAACTATTTTTTCTGGCATGTCTAGGAAATTGTAGGGATCGTGTCTCCAAAACTTCAATTTTTTTGACGTTATTTTTATTTAATTACATTTGTTAAAGGTGAAAAATAAAGAAAATCTTAAAAAATAGAATTTTCATTAAAAAGTGGCGCCGCTTGTTGCATTAATTCCTAAAAATTATATATTAATGTTGGAATGGAAAGCATAAATAGAAATGTAAATTTTTGACCCATCCCGGCCCCTGATTTAGCCCTTGGGTGCCCCATTACGCGGGCCGGGGGCTTTTTGACAACGTCTAACTTTTTTTCTCATTTTTCGAATATACTTTTTTCTGGCATAGCTAGAAAGATGTAAGGATTGTGTCTGTAAAGGTTCATTATTTTTTGACCTCGTTTTTATTTTATTATATTTTTTAAAGATGAAAAATAAAGAAAATCATAAAACATAGAATATTCATCAAAAAAATGGTGCCGCTTGTTGCATTAATTCCTAAAAATCATATATTAATTTTAGAATACAAAACATAATAAAAATGTAAATTTTTAACCTTTCCCGACCTTTGAGCTAGCCCATGGGCGCCCTACTACGCGGGCCAGGCGCTTTTTGACCGTGTTTTATGTTTTTTGTCATTTTTTGAAACCTTTTTTTTTTGGCATGCCTAGAAAAATGTGAGGATCGTGTCTCCAACACTTCATTATTTTTAGACGTTATTTTTTGTTTTATTACATTTTTTAAAGGTGAAAAATAAAGAAAATCATAAAAAATAGAATATTCATCGAAAAATGGTGCCGCTTGCTGCATTAATTTCAAAAAATGTAAATTTTTTACCCATCCCGGCCCCGTAGCTGGCCCCTGGGTGCCTCACTACGCGAGCCGGAGACTTTTTGATAGTGTTTTTTTAGGCCTTTTTTTTCTGGCATGCCTAAAAGAATGTAAGGACCGTGTCTGCAAAATTTCATTATTTTTTGGCGTCGTTTTTATTTTATTATATTTTTTAAAGACGAAAAATAAAGAAAATCATACAACATAGAATATTCATCAAAAAACGGTGTCGCTTGTTGCATTAATTCTTGAACATCATATATTGATTTTAGAATGCGAAACATAAATAAAATGTAAATTTTTGACCCATCCCAGTCCCTGAGTTGGCACCTGGGCACCCTACTACGCGGTCCGGGGACTTTTTGACAGCGTTTTTCTTTTTCTTATCATTTTTTGTGGCCTTTTTTTCTGGCATGCATAGAAAAATGTAAGGATCATGTCTCAAAAATTTAATTATTTTTTGACTTTGTTTATATTTTATTATATTTTTTAACTACAAAAAATAAAGAAAATCAAAAAATGACGCTGCTTGTTGCATTAATTCCTAAAAATCATATATTACTTTTAGAATGCAAAAAATAAATAAAAATATAAATTTTTGACCCATCCCGGCCCCTAAGTTGGCCCCTGGGCGCCACACTATGCGGCCCGGGGGCTTTTTAACATCGTTTTGCTCTTTTTTTGTCATTTCTTGTGGCCATTTGGTTCTGGCATGCCTAGAAAAATGTAAGGATTATGTCTGCAAAATTTCATTATTTTTTGAGGTTGTTTTTATTTTATTACATTTTTTAAAAATGAAAAATAAAGAAAATCATAAAAAATAGAATTTACATCAAAAAATGGTGTCGCTTGTTGCATTAATTCCTGAAAATCATACATTAATTTTAGAATATAAAACATAAATCACAATATACATTTTTGACCCATCCCGGCCCCTGAGCTGGCCCCTGGGCGCCCCACTACGCGGGCCAGGGGCATTTTGATAGTGTTTTACTTTTTTTTTTGTCATTTTTAAGGCTATTTTTTTTGGGACGCCAAGAAAATTTTAATGATCGTGTCTGCAAAATTTCATTATTTTTTGACGTCGTTTATATTTTATTATATTTTTTATAGATGAAAAATAAAGAAAATTATAAAAAATAGAATATTCATCGAAAAAATGGTCCCGCTTGTTGCACTAGATCATAAAAATAATATATTAATTTTAGAATGCAAAGTATAAATAGAAAGTTAATTTTTGACCCAGCCCGGCTCGTGAGTTAGCCCCTAGGCGTCCTACTACGCGGGCAGGGGGTTTTTTACAACGTCTTCCTTTTTTTTTTTGTCTTTTTTTGGATCTATTTTTTTCTGGCATGGCTAAAAAAATGTAAGGATCGTGTCTGCAAAACTTCATTATTTTTTGACCTCATTTTTATTTATTATATTTTTTAAAGATGAAAAATAGAATATTTATCAAAAAATGGTGTCGCTTGCTGCATTAATTTCTAAAAATCATATATTAAATTTAGAATGCAAAACATAAATAAAAATGTAAATTTTTGACCTATGCCGGTCCTTGAGCTGGCCCCTGGGCCCCCCCACTTCGCGGGCATGGGGCTTTTCGACCGCGTTTTAGGTTTTTGTCATTTTTTGAAACCACTTTTTCTTGCATGCCTAGAAAAATGTAGGGATCATGTCTCAAAAATTTCATTATTTTTTGACGTTGTTTTTTTTATTATATTTTTTAAAGATGAAAAATAAAGAAAATCATAAAAAATAGAATATTCATCAAAAAATGGTGCCGCTTGTTGCATTAATTCCTAAAAATTATATATTAATGTTAGAATGTAAAACATAAATAAAAATGTAAATTTGTGACTCATCCCGGCCCCTGAGCTGGCCCCTGGGTGCTCAATTACGCGAGCTGGGAGTTTTTTCACAGCGTTTTACTTTTTTTTGTCATTTTTTAAGGCCATTTTTTTCTGGCATGCCTAAAAAAATGTAAGGATCGTGTCTGCAAAATTCCATTTTTTTTACGTCGTTTATATTTTATTATATGTTTTAAAGAGGAAAAATAAAGAAAATCATAAAAAATACAATATTCATCAAAAAGTGGTACCGCTATTTGCATTAATTCATAAAAATCATATATTAACTTTAGAATGCAAAAGATAATTAAAAATGTCAATTTTTGACCCATCCCAGCCCCTGAGTTCGCCCCTGGGCGCCGCACTACCCGGCCCAGGGCTTTTTGACCGCGTTTTAATTTTTTTTTCATTTTTTGAGGCCACTTTTTTCTGGCATGCCTAGAAAAATGTAAGGATCGATTCTGGAAAATTTCATTATTTTTTGACGTCGTTTTTATTTTATTATATTTTTTAAAAACTAAAAATAAAGAAAATCATAAAAAATAGAATATTCATCAAAACATGGTGCCGATTGTTGCATTAATTCCTAAAAATTATATATTAATTTTAGAATACAAAACATGAATAAAAATATAAATTTTTAACCCATCCCGGACCCTGAGCTGGCCCCTGGGCGCCCCACTACGCAGGGCTGGGGCTTTTTGAAAGCGTTTTACTTTTTTTTGTCATTTTTTTAGGCCATTTTTTTCTGACATGCCTAGAAAAATGTAAGGATTGTGTCTGCAAAATTTCATTACTTTTTGACATCGTAAATATTTTATTATATTTTTTAAAGACGAAAATTAAAGAAAATATGAAAAATAGAATATTCATCAAAAAATGGTGCCGCTTGTTGCATTAATTACTGAAAATCATATATTAATTTTAGAATGTAAAACAAAAATATAAATATAAATTTTTGACCTATTCCGGCCCCTGAGCTGGCCCTTGGGCGCCCCACTACGCGGGCTGGGAGCTTTTTGACAGCGTTTTACTTTTTTTGTTGTGATTATTTGAGGCCATTTTTTTTCTGGCATGTCTAGAAAAATGTAAGGATCGTGTCTGTAAAATTTTATTTTTTTATGTCATTTTTATTTTATTGTATTTTTTAAAGATGAAAAATAAAGAAAATCATAAAAAATATAATAGTCATCAAAAAATGGTGGCGCTTGTTGCATTAATTCATAAAAATCATATATTAATTTTAGAATGCAAAATATAAATAAAAATATAAATTTTTGACCCATCCCGGCCCTTAAGCTGGCTCCTAGGCGCCCCACTACGTGGGTCGGGGGCTTTTTGACAGCGTTTTACTTTTTTTATTCATTTTTTGAGGCCATTTTTGTCTAGCATGGCTAGAAAAATCTAAGGATCTTGTTTGTAAAATTTTATTATTTTTTTACGTCGTTTTTATTTTATTATATTTTTTAAAGATGAAAAATAAAGAAAATCATAAAAATAGAATATTCATCAAACATAAATAAAAATGTGTTCAATTTTTTATGATTTTCTTTTTTTTTTTGTGTTTAAAAAATATTATATAATAAAAATGATGTCAAAAAATAATGAAATTTTACAGACATGATACTTACATTTTTCTAGGCATGCCAGAAAAAAAATGATAAAAAAAGTAAAATGCTATCGAAAAGCTCTCGGTCCGCGTAGTGGGGTGTCCAAGGGCCAGTTTAGGAGCCGAGATGCGTCAAAAATTTAAGGAGTGAAACTAGAGCTGGGTTGCTACTGGTTTTTTTCTTTTTTTTTTTTGGGAGGATGAGATCTGTCTTGTTGAAGTGTTGCTACGTGACCTTGAAGTTGTAGTACTTGATCGCAGCTTGTTGGTAGCTTGTTAAGCGTACCAGAGCTCGGTCTCTTTTCTTCTCAAAGAATTTGTTGTTCGTCTGTCTCTTAGGTCGGCTCCTGACATGTCGTTGTGCAACCATGCAAAACAATCTTTTTTAGTCTTTAAGAAAATATACTTGTCTTACCTATTTTAACAAATCCCATAATTAATGCGAAAGCTAAAACAAGAGCAGTCAATCTCGGAGGAGTTGAATAAAACCGAGTCGATCCCAGAGGAGTCGATAGGAGCTGGGTTGATGCTGGAGGAATCAATGTGATATGAATTGCGAGGCAAGGACTTTTATCTCCTTGCGATCGCAAGCGAGGTGCATCCCAAAGCTAAGGGATCGGTATGATATTTGGCGCTTTCCAGTTTGGACTCATCGATGATCCGTCTTTCAAGCAGTTTTTAGGCGCGTAGGAGTTTAGCGACATGTGGGTGCGTCTATCCTAATTTGTTGCGCCTGGTGGACACGCTTCTTTTGATGGATGCGATTGCTGGAAATCAAGATATTTAAAAAGCATATCATTAATCGCCGAAAATATCATAAAATATGAAATAAAGGTTGGATAGATACAACTGTGTCGGTGGAGTCATTGAAGTTAGCCTTGAGCCTGGTAGGAGAAGGTGAGGTAGGGCAATAGCCCCCTTTTCACAACAGCAATAGCTTCTTCTTTGGAGTTGATAGGTCAGATCCCGTAGGCGAAATGCTTTCTATGGAGTCACACAGGCAGCAAAGATCGTAATTACGCCGATAGTTGTGATCAAACTTTGGATGGTTGGGATCCTGAAGAGTCGTTCTTCCTGAAACAATGGTGTTGATTGCTCCGGACGACTAGAAGCCCTATGAGGAATAGCGCTCGACGGTTGTCGTTGCAAGAGCATTGATTGGTCTCAGTTACTGCAGTGGTGCCATCAAGGATGGTGTTGTCGTCGTTCTTAAGGATAAAGGCAGTAGTCACAATTGTTGGTGATATTTGGCCAATTTCCCACAGACGGTGCCAAATTGTGGAGGTCGATTTCTAACAGTAATATTTGTATTAGGGTAAATGACCAATTCACATAGTGGTAGATGTGTGATCGTTTGCCTAAGATTGATCTAGCGGATGAACGATAAAGTAAAGTATATAGAAATAAAGAGAGACACTGAAATTTATAGTGGTTCACCCCAAAAGATAGGACTACATCTACTGTAATGTTTGTTATTCACATTATGTATGTAGAGAATAGTACAAAGAAACTTGGAAATCTTGAGACAATAATGGAGGAAAGAGAGAAAGAGGGCGGCTTTAGGACGCATTGCAAAGGTAGTGCACAAGTTGGTGAGTCTTCAAATGCTCTGGACGTCGAGGGAAGTCCTCCATTTATAGCTACAAGCTCTTGTTTCCCAATTAATGCTAGTTTCCCTTTCTTCATAGAGTTGGCTTTCCCAATTGTGTTTTTATTCAACTTTTCTTGTAGAGTTCGTACCTTCTAAGATTTGGACCTCCTTTGGTGCAATTTGATAGCTTCCAAAATCTCAAAATTTAAGGTTCTTGAGAAGATTCTCAAAATATCCTTCGGAGCAGTCGACTCTTCTGCTTTGCCGAGCAAGCGTAGTCGACTCTGTTGTTAAATCATAACACAAGTGTATGTTATCATTAACAAGTAATAAAGTGATTAATATAGTGTTGATCCCACGAGGATTGCATTAATTCAATTTAAGTATTGAAATTGATTAAAGTTAAAATTATTCGAACGACCGAAATTAAGGTGAGATTATAAAAAAAAATAACAAAAGTAAACTAAATAACCTAAATTATCTAGGCCTACGACTCACTAAAAGTAATCATATATGAAAATTCTATTTAAATTAATTATGTATATTCCCTATGTTCTCTAAATTAATTATTAATCTTTCTCAAACATTAATAATCATACCACAAACATGCAATCGTTACATTTCTGTCAAGATTTTAACATGTTAAGACTCATTAAGAATAAGATATCATCGTCATTGCACTAGTCACATATTTATCTCTAACTTATGATGTTCTAATGGCATAACAATCACGGGCATATTTAATCATCACTTCTCAACCTTAAATTAAATACCAATTCATGCAATTGTTGATCAAACAATCACACGCATTAAGAACAAATTGAAACACTCAACATAATTGGGAATACGACATATAAAAAAAAATTAAATATTCATAATTTGGCTATATCGTAGCCCCAAATAAACAAAACTAAAACATTAGTTTTGGTAAAATTAAATAACAAAAATTAAAAATTAAAAAATTAGAAAAATAAAAGAACTCAATTGGAGGTGTCATGGGTCTCCAAGTATCATTTTCTACGTCTTCTTCTCCTTCAAATTGTAGCCTCTAAAAATACCTTCTCTAATAACCCTAAATAAAATAACCCCAAAAAGTAACCCCAAAAATCCTAAAATAATTATCCTAATTTTTCTCTTTAGCTCTCACAATGGGGCTCTTGATTATTTTCGGGATGCCTGTGCGTGTGGAAAGAATTGTGCGCGAGGGGTATCCCCTCTCAATTGCGGCTCAAAGGCTTTTACAAGCCTCTTTAATTCGGCGTCAGCCAGGGTAAAGAAAAGCAAGCCTTTGACTCTAGCAGGCTAGGTGGCGGCATGTGATTGGGTTAAGAAAAAGTAGGGACACGTGGGGAGATGTGGCTGGTGGATGTGAGTAAAGAAGCCTCTGATCCAGTTTTTTCTTTTGTTTTAATTGCACATCTTTGCTTCTTTTTTATTCCGATTAAAGTCCCTCTTTGCCAAATTGGCCTTTTCACCTGATTTTTAACACAAATGAAGATTAATTAAATACTTAGAGGGAAAACTAAATAGAATAAAATGAAATGAAAATAAACTAAAAATCATATAAAAATAAATAAAAGTCTCAAAAACAAAGCCAATTTAGATGCAATTAGGAGAAAAAATAACTCTAATTTATAAAGTTATCACACACTCAAACTTACCTTTTTGTTTATCTTCATCTTCAAGTCAAAACAAGAAATTAGACGAAAAAAAACAAGAGACAAATTGTGCTAACATGGTGATTCCCAAAAAAGTTCCTCAAAGACCGCCTAAAAGTATAACTTACAGCAAAACTTAGGGGCTGTTCGACAGCCTTTTTCTTGAGTCAAAAACTTATAAAAATAAATCGAGTTACAACTTTATTCAAGTTCATGTTCTTTTAAGTTTGAACTCAAGTTTGAACTCGAGTTTGGGACTAAAACTCGAGTTCAAGTTTCCCCTTCAACTCGAGTTTAGAAACTCGAACTTATATTAATGAACAGTATTTTTTCTATTCTTAAAAATGCTATAACTTTTTCGTTTTAATTCTGATTGAGATGATTTTTTTTCTATGCGTTCACAACGAAAAGATGAATAAAATCCCATCCATATACCTTATTAAAATTTTCCATCAGCATTGAGTTTTTATTAAAATACTATCTAAATATAAATTCAAGTTTTGACTCACTCAAACACAAACTAAAAAAGATTCTTATCTCAAACCATAACTCAAATGTACACCATAACTCAAATAGACACAACCAAACACAAACTCAAGTTACAACTTCAACTCAAGTTATAACTCAAACTCAATTCAAAATCTACACTCAAGTCACCTAACTCAAAAGGGCTAAAGAACAGCCCCTCAGTGCTCCAAACAATGTGAGTAATTCCTAGAGTTTGTCCCATTCCAATTGGATTGTTCCGTATGTGTATTGTCTTTTCTCTTTTCGTCGCATGCAATCCGGATGAGTTTATGCTAACATCACTTAAGCATTAGGATCTCAAAGATGGAACAAGTCCCATAGGTTTGTTTTTCATGTCTCTCTCCACTAATATAGACCAACATATCACCAAAGATCAATAGGATTTTATTAAGTTTGTAATGTGCGGCTAGGATAAAAGTTGGATACAGACAAATTTTTGGCTCAAATAACCTTTCAAGGCACATTAATCACTGTAAGACCACTATAGAGCTCAATTCTCCCCTTCAAATAATACCCCCAAACTTATTTTTAACTACTTTTTATCAACTTTTTTTTTTTTTTGATTGCCTCATACCCCCAAACTTAAAATCAATGTTGTCCTCAATGATGTGAAAATAAAGACAATAGAGGGTAAAGAAACAACACCCTTAACAAATGAAGGTGGCTCAAAGCGCTGAGTTTTTTTTCCTTAGGTTGGTGTCGCGGTACTGGCTTTCTGGCGCCACAACGCCCTTTAATTCGGCCCACAAGTGTCGCGGCTTTCTAGCTTAGCATTTTTTTTTTCGCTTCAAGCACACCGAAAACCTTCAATACTCCACCCTTCCTTGCTTAGCATAGCTCAAAATATTTTCATTGAACAGTTCAACACGCTTATAGGCCGTGGGACAAAAAATTGGAAGTTATTCAAAAGGCCAGGCTAAAGATGTGGGAGACAAATAAAGGCTTCAAAACAAGTAGCAGAACATGCCTCCAAATATCTTCTTGTCAGCAATGTAGTGGTCGCATGCCCAAGCCACGGCAAATGATCCCACTATAGTAGAAATAATGTACTTCGCAGACATGTCAACTGTAAAAGGAACAATACTTTTAAGTGGATATATTATGTCATTCTATTATAGGAGACATATTAAACTAAAAACAGAAACCTCGCTAAAGATGCTAGCAACAAAAAGAGAGATCTATT
>NW_010365345.1:0-450 GCF_000414095.1 Morus notabilis
CCAAAAGTTGTCGTCGTTCCCGTGCCATTTGTAGATCGCGAAGAGTGCTACTTTGATCTAACAGTTGATGGACCCCGTTACGACACCAACATTTGCCGCCCTTCCCGGGGCGGTTGTAGAGCGCGAAGAGAGCTTCGATCTATTGGCTGACGTGTCCCGTTTCAACACCATACGTTGTCGCCATTCTAGTGGCGGTGGTAGAGCGCGAAGAGAGCTTCGATATAACCTCTGATGGGCCGGCCCTGTTACGACACCAAAAGTTGTCGCTTTATTCGTGGCGGTTGCAGAGGGTGAAGAGAGCTTTGATCTGATGGATTATGGAACCCATTACGACATAAAAAGTTGTCACCGTTCCCGCGCCAGTTGTGGATCGCGAAGGGAGCTTCGATCTAAGGCTGTTTGGCCCCGTTTCGACACCATACGTTGTCGCCATTCAAGTGGCGGTGGTAG
>NW_010365346.1:0-9356 GCF_000414095.1 Morus notabilis
TCTGCATCTATCAGATACCCTTGAGGGAACTATTAAATTGCACTCCTAACTTGAGGGAACTATTAAATTGCACTCCTAAATTATAGTGTCATTTTTACTTTATTCCTTAAACTTTAAAAATTTTCACTTTACATCTTAATTTTTAAATTTGTCTCATTTAAGCTCTTTTATAAGAACTTATGTTAAAAGCAAATAGAAAAATAGAGAGTTAAATGTAATCATGTAAATTTTACATATTTATTTTTAATCAAAATTTAAACAGAAAAATCACGTGACTGCATTATTTTTTTATATTTATATTTAATAGAAATTACAATAAAAAAGGTTTAGTGTGAACAATTTAAAGTTCAAGAGATAAAATGAGAGCTCACTTTTAAAATTCATAAAGTAAACTGAGAATGACTTTAAAAGTTAGGTGCACTACTGATAATAATCTTAAATTTAAATTCGACATAGGGTATGTTTGGTAGTGATTCTTAGAACCCAAAATCAATTCTCTAGTCATCCACAGCTGAAATTCGTGTTTGGTAAAAATCATAAAAAGTGATTCTTAAATTTTTTTTGAAGAATTTTACAGTCAAAATTAGAAACAGCCCAAATGGAACTTTAACTTTTAGATGATACGACAATCATTTTAAAGTACAATTAATGAAACTTTCATAATACCCTTGTAATCAATACTTCTTACACTTTACCAAACGCTCAGCTGTTTTTTTATAATAGTTATTTTTTTTTCAGCACAACTAATAACAATTTTTTTAAAATCTACAGCACTACTAAATTGGCTCATAGTCTAATAGAAAGGAAAGATAAAAATTAGGGGCCCGTTTAGTTCACTGATTCGAGTTTTTAATTTGAGTTGAGATGTGACTTTATGTGAGAGCTTTTTACTGTATCAAAAAAAAAATTAGATATGACTGTTTCTGAGAGCTTTTTACTGTAGTAAAACTCGAATTCTAAACTCGAATCGGTGAAATGAACGGGCTTTTAAAAATTTTATTTGATGTCACATCCTCCTTTCATCAACTCCTACTTTACAAAGTCGAAGTAATGTACAAAATTTCCCAAGGGATTCTCGGAATAGGAGGGTCATGGAAATGTCTTGGTTCTTTATTAAACAGACGTAATAGAGATGATTCTTCAAGCATGCCTAGCCACCAGCGGGCTGTACTGTGCTTGCCAAGCACGTTCCTTGCATGAGTGAGCTATATGTGAATTGATTTGGCATCAACCCTCTTCTCATCATGTCATCACGCAATTCGAATGCCTTGGTCAGTTCTCCGGTGACACAGCAACCATGTATCAAAAAGTTATACGCCAGTGCATCAGGCTTTAAACCCTTATCTAGCATGGTATCCCATAGTCTAGTAGCTTCCTGCAAATTGCCCCTTTTACAATACTCGTAAATAAGGGTTGAATAGGTGATGCAATCTGGAAAAATACCGTTGTTCATCATCCCAACCAGGAGCTCAGAAGCCTCCTCAAATTTACCCATTTTGCAGAAACCATGAATGAGCATATTATATGTTACAGTGTTGGCTAAAAGCCCTTCAAGCATGGCCTTGTGCAGCTGTGTGGCTTTCTCCATATTTCCGTCATTGATAAGGTGGTTTAAGAAACAACCATATGTTATGCGATTGGGAGGAGAATCGCTAATCAGCATCTGCTCACAAAGACGCTCAGCTTGAGTCGTATATCCTGCCTTGCATAATCCATGTATCAAAGCAGTATACGTTACAACATTAGGAATGCATCCTTCACCAACCATTATATCCCAAACTCCAAATGCCTCCTTTAACTTTCCTGATTTTCCATATGCATCAATCATACTTGTATATATAATGTTATCAGGCCTCAATTGTTGATCACACATCGCCTTCAAGAGACTGAATAACTTTCTTGTATCCTGTTGCTTTAGAGTTCCATTAATTAGTATGGCATAACAAACCAGATCCATGTTGACTCCTCTTTCAATCATTTCACGACATGCACTCAATGCGTCCTTTAATCTCCCTTCCTTGCAGTAACCATGTAACAGTGCACTATAACACATCTCATTTAAGTCACGATTCTCTTTATGAAGGTCATCTACAAACTCTTTGGCTTCAGAAACTCTGCCTGTAGAACACAGACCACTTATTAGAGGTCTATAAGTGTATGTATCAGGCGTAAGACCATTCTCTACCATTTCATCAAGCAGTTCAAAGGCTCTTGTTGTGTTGCCTTCGCAACAGTACTCCTCTATCATGACATTGTAAGTCACCTCATTAGGCATGATATTCCTTTTTACCATTTCATCGAACAAATCATTCGCTTCAGGCATCCTATTTGCACGACAAAGACCAGAGATAAGTGCAGTAAAGGTGTAAACATTTGGTGCAATGCCCTTCCCTATCATTTCATGATATAGCCTAATAGCCTTGTGGATTTCTCCAGCTTTGCAGTATCCATCTATCAGAGATGTATAGGTTGCAACAGTTGGCACCAATCCTCTGCTAATCATCTCAGTGAAGAAAGTCTCCGCTGCAGTTAAACTCCCGAATTTACATTCCCCATTGATCAAAGAATTGTACGGATACACCGTTGCTCTGATCCCAGTGTCACTCATTTTGTCAAGATAGCGCACTGCAACATCTAGTTCACCCCTTCTACAGAAAGAATCTATCAAAATGGAATAAGTAATGTCATTCGGAAACAAACCCTTCTTATCCATGTTACTAAAAAGCGACTCCGCCTTGTCTATCTTCCCATCTTTGCACAAAGAATTAATCAGCGAATTGTAAACAAACAAATTAGGTACAACTCCGACTCCACTCACTTTATTTACCAAATCAAAAGCATCTTCAATCTTCCCCTTCTTCCTCAACCCATCCACCAGACCCGAAAGAGCAGCCTCACTCGGGACAAACCCCAATTCCATCATCTCATCCATTAAATCCACACCAATCTCAAACTCCTGCACTCTGCAAAACCCAAGTACCAAAGTACAATATGTGACTACATCAGCTTTTAACCCTTTTTGACCCAACAAATTCTTAACTCCAACAGCCTCCCAAGCCCTATGGCTCTTGCACAGCCCATGAATCAACACATTATATGTAACTACACTCAAAGCACACCCATTTGATTCAGCACTCTTAATCACTTCCTTAGCTTGGTCAAAATCCTTCAATTCACATAAACTTCGAACAACATTAGTGTACATATAAACATCAGGCGAGATACCCACATTCTCAAACTCGTGAAAAAGTTCTAAAACAACATTGAATTGTCTAATTCTCACAAGCCCATTGAAAAGGGCACTCAAAGTTCTAACCTCAGGCAATAATCTATTCTCCCTCATGAGCCTCACAACCACAACACCATCAAAGACTTTCTTATTCTGCACGTAATTTTGGACGAACAAATCAAATCCCAAAGTCGAACCAAACTTGCAATTCTCATAAGAATTCAGAAAGCAGTCAAACAATTCGTTAGGGCTCAAACCTCGAAGGCGGAGGGTCTGCAACAGCGAAGACGCCGGCCAAAATAGGTTAGACTGAACGAGAGCGTGAATCAGAATGCAAAACGACGCCGTCGAGTGGTTGAACTCCTTGTGAAGGCCCAAGAAGTTGAAGAATCTCAAGGCTAACCTGGAGTCGTCGAGAGTTCGGATGAGAAGCTTCATAGGTTAGACTGAACGAGAGCGTGTATCAGAATGCAAAACGACGCCGTCGAGTGGTTGAACTCCTTGTGAAGGCCCAAGAAGTTGAAGAATCTCAAGGCTAACCTGGAGTCGTCGAGAGTTCGGATGAGAAGCTTCTCAACGTGGTGGGGCTTCAACGTGGCGGAAATGAAGGCGTCGTCGAGAGCCGTTTTCCAGCTCTGGTTTCCTCGGACGATGCCGCTGAGGATCGACACGAAGTGAGAGTCGTTTTCGTCATTGTCTCCGGCCAATGATTTAGGAAGAGTGCAGAGATTTTTGTGGCATCGGCGAAACCGAAGGTCTGAGATGAAACAGTGAGGACGAATTGTCCTCATCTCGGATTCAAAATGACGGTCTAAGTTTCGGCCATGGAGGTCTAAGGTTGAAGCTTGATGCTCCGGAGTTGCAGATGGCGAGAGTGCTTATTATGTAAATGGACCGGGCCTAAAATGTCACTTGCATGGAAGTGAGGGAGGACCTAATAGTCCTTTTTGGGCCTAATGGGTCAAGTAGTTTGGTGTGTAGTCTTCAAAAGTGATATAGTTGAAGAGAAGTTGGGAAATTAGCGAGTAGAATTATATGGAACTTTTAAAAAAAAAATTTAAAATATGAAAATTATGTAATAGTTATCCTAAAGATTTTCACTTTTATGCTACAAATTAAATCACGTTGCAATTATTAAACCATTTTATATATTACAACATTATATATACTACTAAAGGAGGTACCGGGTTTACTATTCTTTAAATAGTGTATGGTCCCTTCTCTCTTTAAGTTTTGGAAAAAATTTGTCTATGTCCTTTGATTGTTGTTTTTATCGTTTTGTCATCAGTTTCTTATTTTTTCAGTTGGACTTTTTAGTCATTTCTACTGCCCCACCATTACCGCGTTATTTTGTTTCTCTAGTGTGAAAATGATTGTGTGTAGCGAAATTTACTGTAAAGTCCACGTGTCAAAACACAATTGGGCACCTTCTTAAATGTGCTCCACATGACACAATACATATCGCCAGATAAATAACGCCGCCAAGTGTCATAAATTTAAAGGTGAAGAAGAACGCGCTCACGTGAAACTGAAACAGATGATCCCATGCATCTCTAATTGTGGCCAACAGCCTTAGCACGTGTCGTGCTTCAATTTGTCAGAAGAATCAAGCGGCAGGCCCCACCTCCAATGATGCTGACGACTTTGTCCCTTGCTCCACTCTGGGCGCACATCTTCTTGCCCGTGCGTTTCACGCACCAATCGCAACCACTGACTTTTTAGATCTAACAGCCTATGATAAATCCCATATTATTTTAAATTATTATTATTTTTTATAATTAATGAATAAATTTTAATGGATTTGTAGCTCAAGTTTATCCATTTTAACACCATTTTGCGCGAAATTTCTAATACGACTTAGATAAAAATATTATAAATAATCAAATTACATTCAACAAATACACAAAATAAAATAAAATCACGTCCAATTGAATTAACAAATAAATTAAACAAAATAGGTCCTTATGGGCCTATCAGCTCGATCACTCAGCTACCACTATAGACCCCTAAAAACATTTCATTCTTAAAGCTCTGTCACATATGCCACACGCGAGCTCTTTGGGCCGGACCAAATAGAATTCGGGTCATTGTACTCTGACATGTTTCTTTTATACGTTTTTTACATTTTTGTTTCTTTCTTTTTTTTAAACAATTTGTATATTAATTATTTTGAATAGATCACGTGCGCAATTTGGAATCATTATTTTTTTCCTAATTATTATTATTTATTATGTTTATTTACTTATTTATTTTTAAGTGAAAAAATATATGTGTGTAAATAAATATATATACATACGTAATACAATCACGATAATGTGTAAAAATAATTTTGATCATTTATCGTCATTTGTTTTTAACCTTTGAATATCATTTTCATACTTTTTTTTTTCATTTTACAATGTAATCACTTATTTGTAACTAATTATTATATTATTGTATCTAATCTCATCATAAAATAAATAAACAAACATCCGTGCAACAACACGGATATCTCATTAATGACTACTAAATGGGAGGAGGAGGGAAATAAAATAATGTTAGGACACTATATTAATTAATTTAGTATGTGAATTTACATTTTTACATTGGTGTACATTTAAATATTGACACGTCAATTAATGATAAAAGTTTGTATTTATCAATAAAAAAATAATAACTAATATATCACATCAGTTAGTATGTAAGAGTATGTTTGGTAGGAAAAAAAAGTAGAAGGAAGGAAGAAGGTTAAGGGATTTTAGGAGGGAAAATAAAAATATAGGTTGTTTGGTAGGAGAGAAAAGAGAAAGGAAGAGAAAATTGAGTGGAAAATAATACATGTGGACCCCACTATTTTTTTTTCTTTCCACAAGTGGGCAGAAAATGGGGGCAACTCATTAAAGTGAGCAAAGTTACTAAACTACCATTTTCTCTATCGACATCCAGCAAAAAATTTAAGGGTATAAAAGTAATTTACGAGTAAGATTTTTTCTTTCCTCTCAATTTAACTTCCAATACCAAACAAGTGAAGGTAAGCTCATTTTCTTTCCATATTCTCATATCAAACAACATAAAAGAAAATCAATTTCCTTTCTATCATTGATATTTTCTATTACTTCCATATTTTCTTTTATTCTATTTTCTTTCCTTCCTACTAAACATAGCATAAGAGATAGATTAAAGTTGGTATTTGCTAGAGAGAAATAATAAATTGGGAGTGGAAAATAAAAATTATTATTAAATTTTTGGGGAAAAGCAATTAGTAACAATTTTGAATTTGACAATTCAAAAATTTCTAAAATACCCTCGACTCTAGAACTACCCCAAATAAATTTTAGGGCTTGTTCTTTTGAGTGAAAAACTCAAAAAAGGCAATTCGAGTTACAATTTTATTCGAGTTCATGTTCTTTTAAGTTTAAACTCGAGCTTAGGACTAAAACTCGAGTTCAGGACAAAAACTCGAGTTCAAGTTTCCCCTTCAACTCGAGTTTAGAAACTCGAACTCAAATTAATGAACAGTATTTTTTCTATTATTAAAAATGCTATAATTTTTTCGTTTTCATTCTGATTGAGATGATTTTTGTTTCTATGCGTTGACAACGAAAAGACGAATAAAACCCGACCCATATACCATATTAAAAATTTTCATCAGCATTAAGTTTTTATTAAAATACTATTTAAATATAAATTCAAGTTTTGACTCACTCAAATACAAACTCAAAAAGATTTTTATCTTAAATCATAACTTAAATGTACATAACCAAACACAAACTCAAGTTACAAGTTCAACTTAAGTTATAACTAAATTTAACTCAAGAATTATACTCAAGTTAAACTCTAAAAAACAAGTTTTTAGATTCCCAAACAACACTGCTGGAGAAGATAAAATCATCGCTGAATTTCGCGATGAAGCCAAAAATCACGTAGGAAATCCATCGGAATAGTGCTACAAGACTAGAGCTTTATCACAAATTAAAGATCTCCCTAACGAGGCGGCGCGTTTGAGATGGATAAGACTAACGATGAAGACAATAGGTTTCGTCGCTTGCAAAATCATGCAGAGGAGTCACGCTTTGTAAATGTCACGAGTGAGGAAATAGAGTGAGTAAATAGAGGAAAAGAGCAAGAAAGGGAGAAAGAGAGAGAGGCGGGTTGCATAGAGAAAAAGGGAGAGAAGGACAACAGAAAGAGAGACAGAGGCGGGTTGCATAGAGAAAAAGGGAGAGAAGGACAACAGAAAGGGACAGGGATTGGGAGGGGTGGTCAACGTAGAGAGAGAGAGAGAGAGAGAGAGAGAGGAGATAAAGGGTTTGAGAAGAGCTTAGGTTCTGTCTATTTTACTAATTTAAATTTTTAATTTAAATTTTATTATAATTAAAAATTTTTATAAAAAATTACATTTAATTTTTCTACTATAGTAAAATTTTTTAATATAAAATAACTTATTAATTCAAATTAAAAACTTAAATATACGAACTGAACGAAGCCTTAGAGTTTTTCAATTTTTGGGTGATTTCTTTTTAGGGTTTCAAAATTACTATTAACCTTAATTAAAATAAGAAAAACAATTAATTTTTTTTAAGAATATGGTATTTACTAACTATCTAATATAATTTCCTTTTTGATCCATCTCTCTCTTTCTTTCTCAAACGAAAAATAAGTGCAAAGGTGTGCAATGTTTGGTCGTAGCTCTAGCGCCGCCTCTAGGCGCATCGCCGGGCTTCTGACAGTGAAAGTTGGTCACTAAATTCGTCTCGACGTCAACTTTCCTGTAGTGGTGGTTGTGTGTGAAGCGTGCTAGGAAATCATTACTCGCCCCGTCCGACTAAGTTAAGTCCCTAAAATCTTGGAGCTGAATTGTAATCCGCTGGTTAGAAATAAACTATTAATCATATTCCCACATCATATGGTATGAGCATTAGCATTGATATTTATCTTTACAAATAAACTTACGATATTGATTTTCACAAATAAATATTTTCAATATTAATGGCATACTTCTTAAAGAAAAAAAAAACCTTCTACATTGTCGTGATAGGATGAACAAAGGAGAAACAAAAAACTGCCCGTGAAAGAAAATAATTCCAATCACATGGTACCATTTTGTAATATTAATTCCATTTACTTTTTTTTGCTAGTTAAATTTCAATATTTGATTCTCATATGCAAGTTTATGTGCACTCTCTAATATATAACTATGTTACTTAACCTTATACCATGTTGCCGTACTTCAATGGAAATTTTAAAAGTTAATCAGTGATTTTTTTTATTACCCAATCGCATTTTTTTTAAAGTACACGTTTAACTTATTTATCAACCATTTTTTTTGTTGAGGGCTCTTTACCAATACGAGGACCGAGCCTAGTGTACCAAACTAAGGGGATGTTTGGTTGGAGAATTCAAATCATGATTTGAATCATGGTTCGCTATAGTGTTTTCTTTCACAAAAAATACACGTAAATTGAAAATAATTCTAATAACATGATTCTAATCCATGAATCAAACGTCTCCTAATGCAGTTCCTGATGCATACGGTGAGTGGAAGGCACAAAGATGTGTGTTCATCTACATATTTTCAATGTAAACCGATTGCGGTTAACAAAAAAAAAAATCATTTCCCCCTAGATGTCCTCAACTAAAGCTCACCATTAGATCTAATTTAAATGACTTATTTTTTCTACATTATTTGTGTCAATGGTTTAGATATTTACGTGGAATTGATGAAAATATACATTTTCCACGAGCCCTAACAATAATAATAACAATAAAAGTAATAACACTAACAAAAAAACACTAGCTAGCTACCTAGGGTTTGATTTTGGAATAAATCAAAGTTCTCCTACCAATTTATCCCTTACGTTTTTTAAACTTAACTTTGGAATTAGAGGTTAAGTCCCGTTCATTTTACCGATTCGAGTTTTATTATAGTAAAAAGCTATCAGAAACAGTCACATCTAACTTTTTTACTACAATAAAAAACTCTCACATAAAGTCATATATAAACTCGAATTAAAAACTCAAATCAACGAACTAAACGAGCATTTAATTGTCCTTTTACCTGACATATCTTAACAACTGAAGCTTATGTGATGATTTGTAGATTTTGTATTTGGTAATTATAAGTTCGTCGTTCACATATTGTGAAATG
>NW_010365347.1:0-63210 GCF_000414095.1 Morus notabilis
TAAACATAATGCGTATGTACAAGTGTTCAAGCAAAAATAATACAAAATGCAAAGTCAAAAGTGGTTAACTTAACGAACCTACTCTATGGCCCAAGATAGTTGCTAATGGCCCAAACCAATCCCTTCGGTTGAAGAGACAAAGTGAACAAAAGCCTTCTTAATTTCACCGATTCGAGTTTTTAATTTTAGATTTTTACAGTAAAAAAATTTTAAAAAATATCACATTAATTTTTTTCTGCTACAGTACTCTCAGAAAATGTTACATCTCAACTCGAATTAAAAATTCGAATCTGCGAAGTGAATGAGGTAAAAAAAAAAATTTTAAAAAGAAATTACAGAAAATTAAGATATTTAGACAATATTTCATGACTTTTAAGGTTAGATTGACTTTTTTTTATGGGTACTAAAACTATTATAAAATATACCATAGTGACATTATTTAAGTTTTGTATACTAAGCAAAATTATGTTTGTACTTTTGTGAATTTGTTTCAGTATTTTTAGATTTCTGTGACAGTTTTGTTGTTTTTTTTGTATATATTTATAATTTTTATGGATTTTAATATTTTTAAATATCTTTGACTATGGCATTTCTGTAGCAGTGTATGTTTTCTTGCATATGTCAGCCTAAAACTTGTGGTGTTTCTATTAAGTGCCCAAATTAGTAGGCACGCCTTTTACTGTTTTACATGTTCTCAGTTTTTTTTTTTTTTTTTTTAATTTATGGATACATGTTCTCAGTTTTACATCACAACTTTATGTGGTTTGAATTTTTACCACAGTTCGTAAATCTTTGACTAGTTTATTTATATAGTACAAATATGAAGTTCCAATATATATGTGGTATAAAATCTACAAATCCTAATATAATTTTTTTTTTTTTTTGGTAACATTCCTCAAAATTTTTCAACTAATTAGGTGAATCCTAGCAATAGATTTCGTATTGATCATTATTTCTTCTTTTGATAATTTCATCATCATCATATGTGTTCCGCAGATTAAAAGTAATATATATCTTGTTTTTACAGCTGCATAACATGCAGTAAAGAGTTCATAAAAGAAGCTGTATAAGCAAGAAGGGAAGAGAAGGAATCGTTTTTGATCATTTCATCATCATCATATGTGTTCCGCAGATTAAAAGTAATATATATCTTGTTTTTACAGCTGCATAACATGCAGAAGAGTTCATAAAAGAAGCTGTATAAGCAAGAAGGGAAGAGAAGGAATCGACTGCATTGGGAGAGGGTTAACAATCAGCAAGAGTATGTAAAAGTTAAAAAAGTGCACAAAGAATGGACCCCGAAATTACAAGTAATGGCTAAAGCAACCCTGGACATTAAAAATGAAAGAAATGTCATTTAAAACAACAAAAATTGCACTAAAATTCCATATTTTTTTGCCTTCCTAAACTAGACTTGTATTGTAAAACCCAACAGCACAACACACTGCAGTCCGCAGGTGAAGAGTTGCCTCTGCCTGGCCGGAGCTGTGAAAACTTCTCATCAATCATAGATAAACATCAGCTAAAAGTAAAAGCCAAAAACGCAATCAGTAGAGTCAAGAAGAGCCTCGAGTGTTCCCTGAAAGTTGACGCTGCAGAAGAGCTGTGTTTCTGGTCCCTGAAATACCAACAAAACAGGGTTAAAACTTCGGTCAAGTGTGATTAGGAAGGGGAAGAGAGATTACTTGAATACATACTTCTGCAAATTAGCAAGTGCACCACAGTATAGAGCATTATCCGGAGCAGCAAACTCCGTCTCACCATTTTCTTCTGGATTGACAATTTTCATGTATGTTTCTTGGCCTAGATACCATCTGTCAAGGTTTTCTGCTCTAATATTCCACACTCCAACATTGTCAAGAGAGATGAGAACCGCTGTCCATCCCCCAGGGAAGACCTAAATTGTAGTCACGCAGAAATATATTTGTGTATGATCAGGATCTCATATTTTCTATCTCTTCGAATGGATACAACCGAGGGAAAAAAATCAAGATGGAAAACGAAAAACAAACCTGTGTAGTGCAGCGAGAAATTGCATCCCACTTGTTATATCTACCTCTACTCTCCTCCGTCCAATTCCCATAATCCATCCTAAATGCAGATATCAAATTCTTCATTAGACTCGAACATTTGAGGAAAACAAATATTGCAACTGCAAGTATGAATAAACTCTTACCCGACAACGAAAAAGGAATAGCCATCGATATGAAAACTCTGCATCACTGTGTCATTGTTTTGAAACACGACTTCAATGAATCCCTTGTATGTAGCATTGATGACGGATATGTCTTTTCGAGGTGATCTATTAAGTGGCTTGCTTGGGAAATCAAGCTTATAAACTCCTTTAACATTATGCTTGTCAGCAAGCCTTATTGGTGTATTAGGATTGACAAAAGAGATCCCATTCAGTGCAGCCCGAAGAGTCCCATTGATCGTCAATGGCGGCACACTCTTTAGCACATATGTATCGGTGATATTAATCGAACCATAGTGAAATGAACCCTGTGGATTAGGGCGAGCTCCACTCGCAGAACCATTTTGCCTGAAATTGTAAGAGCAGGAGACTTTAGACAAATTAACCAGTAACAAATAAACTGCAAAAAGAGATCAACACTAAAACCAAATCTTTAGGTCATCCATGAATATTTCTATTTCCTATCCATTGAGATTTGATGATACGAAGTGAAGCTCTTGAAGAGATAAAGTTACAAGAACAAACCTGACACTGATCGCCTGATTCAGTGACCATGTTTTGTCATAGACGTCATTTGGACCCTCGGGGAGAGGACCACTGACTGGACCTCGCGAATTAGAATAGTGCAGGACGGCAACACCAGTGACCCTTTGCCAAAGAGATTCATTCACAAACCTGGCACTTGCCACAATATAGTAATCAGAACTGGCATTCTGATCCATGGTAACCAGAAAAGAGTAGGACTGCCCAACATGAATATCGAAGTTGGAATAATTTTGTTGCATTGTGTAATGCCCCTCTGCTTCAGCCAAAACTAGATTGTGATTCTGAATTCTGAAATTCAAACTTGTAGAAATTCCAACGTGGTGGACACGAAGTCGATAAGTTTTGCCTGCGAAACATAACAACATTTCAAACAATTGGCCATAAAACATGTGAATAGTAGACTGCAAAAATAGTAACAAAAACAAAAAAGGAGGAATAGAAATCTTAGATCAACCATGCAATGATAATATGATCTATGTTGCAGCTAGAAAAGAAGGCGGTTAAGACACAAAAGAAATTATCAGCATATAAGAAAGGTTCAAACATGAGATTATTTGGTCAAGGTGCTCAGAGACACATAAAACGCCAAGAAAAAAAATGAGGAAAAAAAATTCAAATTTGGAAATAGAAAAATACATAAACCCTTCT
The DNA here is from genome assembly GCF_000414095.1 of Morus notabilis. NCBI lineage: Eukaryota > Viridiplantae > Streptophyta > Magnoliopsida > Rosales > Moraceae > Morus > Morus notabilis. Next base: position 3,389 of record NW_010365347.1, read on the forward strand.
CCAGACTTATAAAACATACCCGGCTCAACATTAATAGTTTCATAATCGATGCCCTCAGGCACAAGCGTAGTATTGTAACGAAACGGCCCTTTTCCATTGATGAGAACACCGTCGGGCATCCCAAGATCATTTCCAGCATCTAAGGCCTTCCGTAATGCCTGAAATTCAGAATGAGATTGTGCATTATTCCTCAGTCCTGCCATCCTAACTTCATTGTTCTCAAAGTGACAATATCAACAGAATAACAATGCAAAGAAAACTAACCGTGTGGTTCTGCGTATACCAGTCCCCGATAAAGATTTCGATATCCCCATCAGGCTGTGCAAAGGGAATCGCAATCACAGGGCGATTATTGGCGACAAAGGGACCAAAGCCACCTGCTGCTCTCTGGAAATTGAGAGACGGGAAGTAAAAAAAACTACCAATCTGGTCCTTCACTTGAAAGTCATAAGTCCAATTCCATTTCGGAGGAATAGGACAGTTGGTCCCAAGAACACCATCTTGCCATGAATCGCGTCGCATTTGAATTCCAGACCTATCAGAATCATCCACTCAATACATCTCAAAAACTTTCCACTCTCCCAATATGAAAACCAAATGGCGTGGGGAAAAAGAAAACAAGTAAAATGGTTGGTGTTCTCAACTCAAAACCTACCAAGTAATCAAGAGATCCTCATCCAATTCATTAAACACGTTAACAATGACATTGTAGTTTGTGGTGGCGTTAATACGAGGTCCGGGAAACTTATCATTAACTGCTATAACCTGCCATCGAAAAAAAAAATCCAATGAAAATAGGTAGATAAGAATCACATTATACCTATTTTGTTCACGCCTACTCAAAATCAAGTATACTCTTAATCCAACTATTTTCACTTCAACCAAAAACAGGTGAATTGAATTGCCATTCATTACAAGAATTGTTCTGGGAAACGGTGAGAATAACTAAATTAATATACCAAAAATACACAGAAAACTAAACGTTCATAACACCCCTTGTCTTTTTCAGTGAGGAGATTAATTCCAGAATCAAAAATCAATCAAACAAAATAACATCTTCGGCCAAGAGCAGCAAAAAATTACGAAACGAAAATTACTTATGCACACTAAACCAGCAGATTGAATCCAAAAGCTTCCACGAGTCCGATAACCCAGACACGAAACGAAAATCATACCCAAAAATAGGTTTGTCAATTTGTTTTACCGCTCAAAAGAAAACTAAGAAAGCAGAAAAAATGGAGTATGAGAGAGAGAGAGAGAAAAGAAACCTGTTGCTTAACGCCAAGAGGAGAGACGGTGATGTAAGAGAAATGGAACTCGTAGGAAATGGTGGGGTCGGCGGCGAAGCAGAGATTCGCTGAAAGCAGAGCAATGTGAACGAAGACACACAGCAGAAGAGAAGAGGACTGAGACAGAGCCATCGCAAACTGCAACGAGAAAAGAAAAACCAAAAAAAAAAAAAAACCGAATTCTATGAAATGGCTTCTTTTCTTCACATTAATCAAATGGAGGCGAAAAGACAGAGAGTCTCAGTGAGGGTTTTAGAGAGAGAAAGAGAGAGGTTGTTTTGTGTTCCTTTTGAGAATGAGTTTTTTCTCTTCGTCCGAAGAGAGAACTATAATGCCACAGTACTCCCACACGGCGTTTTCTTAAACCTCTCCGTTTTACTAAGCGCGTTTGGTCACCGTTTACTGGCTCAGCCCGTCTGGTTTTTAACTGCTAATTATTACGATATTTTTTTCATTTATTTATCTATGTCATTAACATTTAAGTGGTTTGTTTTAGAATTTGAATCATGATTCTCACTCTGTTATAGTATTTTTTTTTCATAAAAAAATTTAAATAAAAAATTTTTGCTAATAAATTCTCTTACAAAATTTAAATTTAGAATTAGAATCACTAATTTAAATGTATGAACCATAAAAATTATTAATCTAAAAAATACTTTTGTTAATTCTATTACTGCATATAACATATGCGGTCAATTAAATGGACATTGGATTGTAAAAGAAGTCAATAGCTCAAATGTCATTTCGGTTTCTACGCATGATCTTAAAACTTTTTAATGGACACACATTTTTTTAGTAAAATATTTAGGAAAGAAAAAAATAATGGAACGTGTTTTTTTTTCTTTTTGAAGGCGTGGAGCGTATAGTTTCAGGCCCTGTTCATTTCGCTGATTCGAGTTTAGAATTCGAGTTTTGATACAGTAAAAAGCTCTCACAAACAATCACATCTAACTTTTTTGCTACAGTAAAAAGCTCTCACATAAAATCACATCTCAACTCGAATTAAAAACTCAAATCAGCGAACTAAACGGGCCCTCAATTGAGAGTAATTAACGTCTTTTTAATCAGTAAAAAAAATTAACGTCTTTTGATAGAATCACTTTTTTTTATAAGTATGCGACCTCAGTTGTTCTTTCAAATTTAAGAAACTATAATTTCAAAATATATATATATACACACACATATGCTTTTCTGAATATTAAGAAATTTCCAGAAAAAAAAGAAAAAAAAACACTGATGAGATATTTAGGCCTCGTTCACTTCGCGGATTCGAGTTTTCAATTCGAGCTGAGATGTGATATTTTGTGAGAACTTTTTACTGTAGCAGAAAAAGTTAGATGTGACATTTTATGAGAGCTTTTTACTGTAAAAATCTAAAATTAAAAACTCGAATCGGTGAAATGAACGAGGCCTTAATCTGTCCTCGTGAAGAACAATGTTGAAAAAATAAAGATTAAAAAATGGGGGGGAGAGAGACAAATTTTGGCTTAAAGTTTGAATAACCGGCTATAGCCGATCTCAGTCTCAGGTCGAGGTGGATGGCGACAGCTAAGAATCAGCCGTGGCCCACAGAAACCAAAAAAACTGCATAAGTTTCGGCGTTTGGCGCTCTCTCTCTCTCTCTCTCATGAGATTTTCTAACGTTCAGATTTTCTGAAAAGCGTCCCACATGGCCCAGCTTTGGCCCACATTCAATAACCAGAAAAAAAAAAAAAAAAAAAATATATATATATATATATATTTAAAGGTTTATCCATCTTACCCGGATTCAATTTTTTTTCCCGTTTTAATTTTCCATTCGCCTTTTTCTTTTTTTGGGTGTGTGAACAAAAAAAGAATACTTTTTTAAGGTAATCCGTCTATTAATCAAATTTCCATAAAATAATGATACTATTTTCCTTTTTTTTTTTTTCCTTCCTAGAAGTTAATAGTCTTTTTTGTGTCTTTCGTATGGTTCCTTACGTGGAAAAAGAATAGAATCGACAAGAAGCATCAGATTGTAGATGCATAAATGCAAATGTACAAATTAATATTTTCCTTCTAAGTTATGCCAAACCTAAAAACAAGACCATATTCAAGTCAACCATTAACGTATGCAAAATCTCCAGTATATATATATTCTTAAGAAAGAAGTTATCATTCTATCACATGTCTTTTCTTTAGTCCTTTATATGGGTTATCCTATCTCACAAAGACCAAAATATTGATTCAAAAATACATTAAGAAAAGGATTTCTAACAGTGCCCAAAGCGTTGGTTTAATCTTATTTCTTAAACAATAAGAAAAGTCATCGATAATAATTTAATTTTATCCTTTCATGATCTTCAAAATCTTTAGCCTCTTGAATTTTATTTCCTGGGGTAACCCTCGTGGTTCTCCCTAACCAACCTAAAATAGGAGATAGAGTTGGAAAAATAAGTGAGGACAGACATATTACTTTAGATTTTTAAAAGGGGCTCTATAGTTTTAAATTAATTTTTAGGTGGCAAAACTACAAATTTTAGTGAAATATACATACAAAATAAAAATAAAAATAAATAAATAAGATGGCCGCCTACCCTCGACCAGGTGTAACACCACTCTTGCATAGGGAAAAAAAAAAGAAAAAAAAAAAAAAAAGAAGAAGATAAGCATTGCTTAGTTCATTCTTAAACGGTTGATTGTTACATCCACGAGCATTTAATTTACACCTATCTTTTTTTAACTCTACATATTGTCTTTTCTGCACATTTCAATATTATCTATATATAAGTTGTAAAAATAATATATTTTTTGGACAATGATATGGTAGAATTCAATGGTGGAAGACAGCTTTTATATATGGAGTATTCGTGGGACTAAGGTTTTCTGGCAACATGTGCAACTATGCTCTTCTATTAAGATGGCAGACTTGCAACCCACAATTCCCTTTTATTATATTTAATTTCTAACATTTTATTTTAAATTTACAAAATAAATAACTTTGCATTATTGGAATTGGTCAACGAAATTATTAATCATGTAGCTAACGAATAGAGTGTCAGTGTGTTCAACAGAGATGAAAATAGAGGGGATATAGTGATAGAGGATAAAGCACAATTTCTTGAAATTGTGCAATATATATAAATCATAAATAATTAATTAAGAAGTTCTTAAGGCAATAATGACGATCTGGTTTAAGTTGTCATAATAGGTAAAGATGTTGGCGTATTGGTATATATTAAGTTGATGGGGGTTTATTAAGAGAACACTAATTGTGTTCTCTTAATGCGGTTTCCACTTTCTTTATTATTTGTTCACTTTCATGCTTTCACTGTCAATGGTGGAATTTTCATTCAGGGTCGGGCGTGTTTTGTACTTATTGCTTGGATTTCCCAATTGATCTTAAAATTGGTCATGGAAAGTTTAATGGTTAAAATGGAAACGCTGGTCAATAGTTATAATTATTGGTTTTGCCACTTTGATGGGCGTGTTTGTTCTTTTTCTGTGTTTGGGAATCATTATGGCTATCTTGAAACATCTCATAAAAAAAATAAAGTTAATGACTATTTTTGTTTACTACAATTTTTGCTTATCGTATTCGACATGCATCTTGTTGTGTGCAAGATATACAATAAGATATGCAAAAAGAAAATATATACATATATATTTTAAAAGAACTAACAAGGACCTTCAAATTTAAAATAAAATAAAAAAAGAACTAACCAGTTAGTGAATGAATGAATGCTTGTGTATCATAAGATTGTTATGGACCTGTGTCAGATTTACACACTTTTTTTTCAGTCAGACACAAGGGAAAACCATCATTTCCAAGCGTGTCACAATCTTCCATTTTAGTGTAGTGTATTCCACACACCAATACTAATTCAGAGGGAAAATATGGCAATCATAGTAGAACACTTCCAACTCCCTACATTGTAAATTCGAGCACTTTTGTAAAAATGACTTAATACAAAAATTTTATCGGTAAAATAACTTTTTAAAACTTTTTATTTATAAAATGACTATGAAACGGAAAAAAAAAAAAAAAAAAAAATGATTGTCTTTTATAAACGGTCGTTCTTTACAAGATTAAATAAGGTCATTTTGTCAATTTTACTTTGTTAAATAGTCACTAGCAAATTTTTCTGTAAAGTCCAATTTGTCCTTTTGCTGATTTCGATTATATCGCTGATTTCATAGGATATACATATATATATATATATATATATATATATATATAACTAGCTTGCACATGGTCTACGTACCACGTTGAAGCAAATTTGTTATATCATTATATATTTTTTTTAGTTTTTATCTTTTCTGATCATCATGTAGGATCAAACCGTTGATTACTGCAATATGTTGTTTGAAGTTTTCTGCATTACTGATAAAATGGCAGTGCCACATTTTTCAGTTATTAAACCAGCGTATAATTATACAATTTAATTTACAGATCCATTTTTGTTCCATCCAGCTACAGTGCGTATATTAGGGTATACGCTGGTGCAACCTATAAGTTACTGGCTTTTAACAAGTTGGTTTTTTTAAAGGTTTATAACTAATTTTCATTTAAATTTTCTCTTAAAATATATATATATAGTACTACATGTATATATATATATATATGCCTTTTAAATAAGAAGAAATTTGGGAGTTCGAGTTTAATTTCATGACTTCTATCGCAAGCATGGGTTAAGGTAATATTTATTTCTCTTTTCTGTTTCTAAAGGAATATTCAAGACGTAATGGCTTAATCATTTAGATATATTTGTTAAGTTTTTTTTTTTCTTAAATAAAGTTCTTTTATTCATTAAGTGCGAGTATAGTATACTAGAAGGTTTTTTTTTTAAATAATAATAATAATAATAATAGAGGGAAAAAAAAAGCTACTGATTCCAGAATGCTACTGAAAAGGAAACACTTTCTAGTAATTTCTAGTTCCTATTCAACAAAAGGATTGCTAGTCAAAACTGTATGCATGCAATGGATCCTTATCGTCAGCTTTAACTGCCTTCCTAAATATTGAGGACAATACTCTCGGTTAAATAAGAATTCTGGAATCATTTGCACTGCAACAAAAAGGAAAAAAAAAAAAATAGAGAAATTACAGATGCTTATAGAATACTTATGATTTATCCAAAAAGAAGAAAACAACAACACAAAAGACAATGTGCTTATAGGCGAGAAAAAAAAAATAAAAAAAAAAGTGCATATACACACATTAAAGCAAAGTCAAATGTATACACACAAAAGACAATGTGCTTAAGTATGGTTGTCTTAAAAATAACAAACTAAAAGAAATTATTATTATCTGTTTTGTCATATGTTAGGGACATGGTCGCGTAAGTTGAGGATTGATTGGTTGGACTTGGGCGACCAAAGATATCATGTGGCGGTTCAAGAAAAAAGTCAAATGTGATAAAAAAAATTAAAAAAAATTTAAAAAAAAAACTATAAGATTGCTAAGTAACGGTCTGAATGGCAGATTTGAAGAATATTTTAATTAAAGATAGGAGTAGTGGCACATGACATGAAACCCAGTCTTACACCATTGTAGCCAAAAAAAAAAAAAAAGTGCATTGTTGAGTACTATTTGACAAAGGTAGTTTTTGAGGTTTGAGAAAGAAAAAGTTTGAGGATTATGTTAGTAAGTAGTTCAGAAGCATGAAAAGGAGAAATAAGAAATTGGTAGTTAAAAAATTCCTAAGACCATTATATGACTTTTGTACGAATTGAAATCTAATTTGAGATAGTTGATTTGAATTTTTAATTTGAGTTGAGATGTGATTTTATATGAAAGTTTTTTACTGTAATAAAATAAATTATATGTGATTTTTTATGAAAACTTTTAACTGTAATAAAATTAAAATTAAAAACTCGAATTATTGAAATTAATAAGACTTTAATTTCATGAATTTAGAATCATAATTCAGAAATATTCTTAATTTATGTGTATTTTTTATTAAAAAAAATACTATAACAAATTACAAACTATAATTTAAATAAAAAAAATATTATAACAAATTACAAACTATAATTTAAATTATGGTACGAATTCACTAAATGCATATTTATGTTTTATCTATACACCAATATCTTTCGTTTTACTTTTCTTTTGGAGCCATGATTTCGTCATTTTTCTGTTGAAATCAAGAAGTTTTCTGTTTTCTCCGTTTATTGGCGGAGTTATTTTCTCTTTTTTTTAAGCTGCAAAGGGCAGGCGAAGTTTTCTCTCCCTCTCTCTCTCTGGCTGAGAAAGGTCAGATTGAAGTTTGTATCCATAGCTACGGGGGAAGAACCATAAATACAAAATATAAAAGATGGCCATAGGTCGGTTTGCTTTGAATTTTGTACTAGATAATAATACATATACGCATTTTGACAATCAACAATTCAATATGGTCCCCAATTAAATTATCAACAAATATGGTCCCCAGTTTTCGTTTCTTATAGTTTAGTACAAAACTTACTTTAATAACATTCTAAGATGTTCACTGTAATCGTTGATTCATGATTCAAAACTAAGGGTAATAATTCGTATCACGTGTCACGTATCGTATTTTGGTCGATTTTTTAAAAAATTTACAGTCAACTTAAATACAATATGTGGCACGAATTTTAAAAAAAAATCACAATACGAACACGATATGATTACTTTACAGGTTGACACGATGCGACGTAAAAATTATCCGTAACACAAAATTGACCCGTGAACCCGAAATTGACACAAAAATTATATACTTTTCTTTAGTTTTTTTACATATTAGAAATAATTTAAAATCCATAACACACTAAAATACAATAACATCCATCAAAATTAAGCAAATAATGTTATAAGATTTTGAGTATAACTATCATGATATCGCAAGTTCATAATAAAATCTAAAATATGTAATGAAAAATATATGGTTTTTAGTTTTTCACGAGTTTCGTGTCGTTTTCGGGTTAGGTGGGTCCAAGCCGAAATTGATCTGTGTTTTTTGGGTCGACACAATTCTAACCTGAACATCTTTTTTCTCAACCCTAACCCGCGAAATTCGTGTCGTTTTCGCATCGTGTTGTCGTGTAATGGCCCATATTGTCGGCCAAATTCAAAACCACCTTTTTGGATTATTCTCACTGGTGCGCTTGAACTTTGAGGTCATTTCTAGTTTGCTCTCTGAACTTTAAAAACTCAAACCTTGCATTCTAAACTTTGAATTGTTCTCACTTAACCTCTTTTATTGTAATTTCTGTTAAAATCTGACGAAAAAAGAGAGAATTAAGTGTGGTCATGTGATTTTTATCTTTTATTTTAATAGAAAGACCACATGATTGCGTTATTCTTTTTTTTCTATTTGGATTTAACAAAAATTGTAACAGAATGAGTTAAGTGGAAATAATTTAAAGTTCAGAGTCCAAATTTTAAAAGATAAAATGAAAGTTTTTAAAGTTTAAAAGGAAAATTGAAAATAATTTTAAAGTTTAAGGGCCATAGTAATAATAATTCTTTTTTTTTTTTTTACTTTTTATATTGCTTCATTTTCTCACCTTTTATTAAAAAATAAAAAACAAACAAATCAAAATGCCTCTTCTATTTGTCATCGCACATCCATCTGTAGCCCAATCCATGGTAGTGGGCATGTACTCATGTAAACTGTTGGAAAAATACTGACATACTGGTCCGCGAAACACATGAAAAAGTACAGCTTCAGCAAATCAAATTCCCACATTTTTTTTTTAATTGACATGGATCCAGTCAGACCAAGAAAGAATGACTTTAAAAGAATATATTGATAGTAATATCCGCACACTTTGTTGCTACAATAAATATAAACCTCTTCACTTGGCCACAGACAATATTAGGCAATTGACATCAATATTTGGATCCACCAAATTGTAAGAATCCATGTTTGGATCCACCAAATTGTCCGGTTGATTTTAATCAAGTTCTGAGTCATGTGGATCTTGATTCGGAATCAACTTCCCCTTGATTCAGCCCAACTGCAATTAAGCTTACAGTACAGAAACAATGGAGTAGTTGTGTGGGTGATGACAGCTGGAAAGCTGAAAAGCGTACGACCTTTTTTTTCCCCTTGTTTATATATATTTCTCATTGTTACGCTCATGTGTTTGTAGGATTTATTTTTAAAATATATATATATAATTAATCATTTTTATTTTAATATGACACGTTAAAATTAAAAAAATTATAGTTAGCTTATTATAATTTTGAGTTATAATTATTTGTATAATTTTTTTTAGTCCTTCATTTTTTTAATTATATCACGAATTATATTTATTATATAATTTTTTAAATTACATTTATTTTGGTCATGATTCAAATTCAAAAAAGAAGACAATCAAACACTGGTTCGAATCACATTCAAGTTAGAATCAGAATCATGCATATACACATCCAAACGAAAGTTCTAATCACTCTGAATCATAATTCAAATCATAAAATCGTGATTCTGAATCAAATGACTCAAATCACTTTAATTTCAATCCTTATACCAAACGGACCCTTAGACACTGTAAGCAACTTTTCACTGGAAATGGTCCAATGGGAAAGGGTGAATAAATGCTGAATTCAGTTGCCAAATCTTGAGGGTGGCCTTAACAGTCGCTCCGGTGGCATTGTTGAACAAAAATAGGCGGGCTGCGCCGTAAATGGCTTTCGTCGGATAAATCCGTGACGTTATAACTCTCCTTCCTCCTTGAGCAAAACTTTCCACAATTGAATGATCAACCTGATTCCATATCAACATTTTAGTTTGAAAAGTTGGAGTTACACAATTTATGCTTTTTATTGGAATTGTCTAGTAAAAACTTAGGCTGTGTTTGGAATTGATCCTGTTTTTATTTTTCGCATTTTTTTAGAAAGAAAAAATGAAAACGTTTCTAAAACGGCGTTTGGCGTAATAAAGACAAAAAATAAAAATGAAAACGATTTTTTAATTTAGAGTAAAATAAGAGGGAAATGAAAAATAACTTTTAGTCATTTTTTATTTTCATTTTCATTTTTTCTTCTCTCGAAGAGAGAGAGACATTAATGAGTTTTTTTACACTGAAAATAATCTCTTAGTAAAACCTTCAATCATATTTTTAAAAATGATTTCTGTTTAAGATTGAAAACGTTTTTATTTTCGTACAAAAAATAAAAACATCTTAGAACGAGTTCTAAACACGTTCTTAGTGTTGAGGTTTTACGGTGATTATTTTTCACTTACCAATACTCTCATAGAGAGTTTTTCACCGTCCAGCACAGGAACTGGGCTTCCATAAACTAGTTTAAAAACATCAGTAGCCTTGGATGACCTGCATTAGCATAACGACATCAAATGACATCACATTTAGTTTCAAGATAAACCAAAGTAAACATCAAATTAAAAGTGAAATTTGTTTTGAAAAAAAGAAAAAGAATGGTAATGAAATGAGACAACGTAACGAACCTTGTTTCATCTGCGCAGAAATAAGTCTTTGCATTACCATGTGAATTGGAAGGGCGAAAGTAGATTGGGGTCAGCTCTGAGAGTTCGTCGTCCGCGAGAACTAGAATACCAAATGGTCCGAGTTTGTTCCTGTCTACGGCACCATCACCGCAACCGGAGATATCATTGCCGGTCTCCTTTGATTCCGACGATTCTACTTCGAAATCGACAAATATGTCCAACTGCCAAACAATTTAAGTAAAAAAAAAATCCATATTAAGTAGGAATTAAATTATGAATTATGAATATATGATATTGTAGTGGAATTAATTAGCTAAATATTATAGACACAACCTGTGTGGCTGTTCCAACATCTAGTGGCACAACTGTTCCGGGTTCAACCACGACTTCAGTGAAATTGTTACTGCTTAATCTCAAGCTCTCAATCTCTTCCACTGGCCATTGAAGTATGTTTGTTCCAGTCTTATTGTCAAACAACACAGTTCTTGGGATTGTCTGCACCATGTAACAATAAATTATCTGGCTAATTATTAAGGACACAAAATAAAACTTCCAAATTACCGGAAGTATATAACCAAGTGAATCATATGAGATTTGCATTTACTTGTTTATTATTCCGTCACGTATATATACAAATACCAAGTGATGTTTTAGAAACATAATGTATGAGAACTGTGAAGTATGAAAAGGTGATATAACTTTAAGCCCTCAGATTTTAATCTACTTATATTATTATTATTATTATTAGAGAGCGACACGATAAAAAAAATGAATTACCAATTTTCTATTTTAACCATCAGATATATCTCAGAGAAATTATATGTTCTGCATACTTTTTGAATTTGATGTGATTTTGATATGATTCAAAAGTTAGAAATTGATTACGAGAAAAACTCCGTTCTTAATTCTTGTCTACCGTTTAAGTAATTTGTTAAGCAATTATATATACCTGAACGGAGGACCATCCTTTTGCTAGATCAGCATCCTCAGTGTCAGTTTCATTAATCCAACCCCAAAGAATTCTCCTTTCCTTGTTTTGGTCATAAAACGTCTTAGATGCATAATACCTTCCATAATCCAGCTTCAACCCGATTCCCACGTCCTCTTTCGGGTTATCGGGTACCCACGTATCATTCCTCGCAAAATAGGTCCCAATTGCATAGTGATCAACTTTTGTATCATCCAAACTAGCCTTCAACACGTGCTTAACCCCAACACCATTCACAGAGGTGTCTAGACCATTTGACCCGTTTATAGCAACCGGGTAAAAGTCCACACACTCCCACATGCCCGTATCTGGGACCTCATGCAAGTAATGATCCAAGAGCTCATATGTAATAAAGTCATCAGTTCTGTACACAAGTGAAATTCCAGTTTTATTTACCTTTGACCCGAGTGTGACCCGCCATTTCGCATCAGGCCCGATCCATGCAGTGGTCGGGTCACGAAAGTCCTTATACCCAATGCCGGGTGGTGGGACCAAAACCGGGTTTCCATCATATTTGACCCAATTGAGGAGGAGGGGATCAGATAGGTTCGCGGGGTACGCGAGATTTTGGACTTGCACAGATTCATCGGTGGATCCTGTATACAACATTATGATTTTTCCATCGGGGAGAATCGTGGCGGCACCGCTCCAGGCCCCATTGATGTCATACCAATGGTCAGGGACCATGGCAATCGGAAGGTGGAGCCAATGGATTAAGTCCGACGACACCGCGTGGCCCCATGTTATGTTGCCCCAAATAGCCGAATCCGGGTTATATTGGTAGAATAAGTGGTACCAGCCTTTATGAAATAGTGGACCTATAACCATGCAAATTTTTTGCCCATGAAAAAACGTTTATTTCGTCAAAATAGAGTAAAAGAAAAAAAAAAGTCAGTCAAAACTTTAAAAGAGAAACGTTGAATATCACCATGTCAAATATGTGGTTCGTGTTAGAACATAATCATATTAGGAATCTCATGTTATCATGAAAACTGGTAACGAAAACGCTACTTGCATGACATCACGAGGAAAGTGATTACAAAACGTGTTACGTAAATGCAAGCGTTAATAATTGCGTGGGCTAACAATGCTCTATTATTAATACGAAATAATTTTTCTTTCTTTTTTTTTTTTTTGTGAGAAATTCTTGACTACAATACTCAAAAGAAATAAATAAATAAAAAATCACATGAAAGAAGAGCTCAATCCACTTAATTCAACCTTGTTTTATTTTGGGTTGGTGGAAGAAGATGAGGGTGGTAGATGGCACTTGGCAGCATGGCACGTGGAAGTGGTCACGTGCCAATGCTTGCTTGGAAGGTAGCTCGTAGATTCTGGACAAATAAGTGTTACTGTGTAAATGAGACGATGGGACCCACCGCACTTTTAGGATCAGAAGTCTTGATTCTGATTGGTTATAAATGTGGGTTCCACAAGGCCCATGTTTTTATTGGACACTAGTTGCCTGGACAGACACTATGATTTGGCTCCTTCCTACTTACTATCACGCTAGAACTCTCTTGATTGGCATGAAACTCTTAAAGCAATAATTTGAACGGTTTGTTAATTTGAATTTTTAATTTGAGTTGAGATGTGATGTTGTGTGAGAGTTTTTTATTGTAATAAAAAAGTTAAATGTGACTGTTTCTGAGAGCTTTTTACTATAATAAAATTCAAATTCTAAACTCAAATCAGCGAAAAAAAGATGACCTATATCTATTTATCTTTTCAAAGAAAAAAGAGTTTTCCTGAAAAATATTTTATGAGTTTTTTTTATAAACGACAAAATCTACGGAGAAAATCCAAATTTTAACTGTCAGAATTTTGTTACATTTTATTAAATTGTCACGGTTAAAAACTATGTTGTATTGGTATGTTTTTTCTTCCCCAACCTATTAGTTCTCTGAACATTTAGATCGTATTATTATATAATAGATTAACTGAAGAATCTAGTAGTTCAAAATTTAACCGAGATAGGTTTTTATATTATAGTTTAGAGTTCTTCTAATATATTAGTTAGTACATTTTAAAGACACACTTGATGTTAATGCATATTTCTAATACTAGATCGTTTCAAAGTTTTAAAATATATAATATAAATATATAATATAAATATATTCGTCAAATTTTAAATACGTTGATCTGTAAAAAAACAATATATTTGTTTGTAGCATGCTGCATAAATCCTAATTTCCTATAATATATTTTCCTTTGTAATTCCACTATTTATATTATCCTCTGCATTATTGCACTGTACCAGACAACTCTTAAAAATATGATGATAACAAAATTATAGCATCATACAAATAATTAAAAATATAAACATTATGGACCGTGCAAATCAGCAAGATGGATCATGGTCTGATTCGGAATGTCTTAACTCTTATCCTATCCATCAAATTATTTGCAATATCCAACATCATGTAGGGAAGGCTTTGCCTTGAAAACATGTCCAAAGTAAAAATTAAAAGATTTTTTTCTTTCTTTCCCAATATACAAGTAACATTGTATATAGATTCTAATAGATGACTTTTATAAAGAAAGAAAATCAAAATTTGACTTTTAATGAAGAAAAAAAAAATCAATTACAACACGGCAATGGCAGTGGATAAATTTTTCTTAAGATGCAACTACAGCGAACTTGCTAATAAACGAATAAACAAAGATGCGATTAAGTTTAAGAAAAGACAATGACGGTTTTAAGTTTAAGTGATATGACTAATAAGTTTTAATAAGGGAACAAAACGAAGATGCAATTTTGAATTGACTTACCATTAGGATCTGAAGCAGAACCCAGCCAGATGAATATGATCGATTCCACCATGGCCCACCAAAACAAGATTATTGAAAAATGATGAAAAAAAATTCAAAGATATTATTTACAATGAGAAAGAAAATAAAAAACAATTATTGAATTATAAAAAAAAAAAAGTAAAAAGTGAAATACGGGATTAATTAATTGAAACTACCTACCATTCATCCAATTTTTCTGGGGTTGAAAATGGAAAGCAGTTCTTTGCCAAGAAAACATGGCGTTTGTCCAGTTGTACGACAGTTTATCGGAAAAAAAATACGGGTTTGATTTGGCTGAAACGCCTTCAGCCACGCCTCTTGGCTCTGAAAACGACTTGCGTTTTGTATCTTCTGGTACCGCTGCTGTTTCCGAGGGTTGTTGTTGGCTATGTATTTGGTTGGGACTGATTAATGCGACCAACGAGATGAGAAAAACGACAAAGCAAATAGTCGCGGCGAAACCCTTCAAGGGTCGCCGGCCGCGAGGTCCGGCGACGGTGGGGGACTGGTCCGGCAAGGGAGTGTAGTACTCGTCGCCGTGTGCTTCTTCAATGTCATCGTGGCTTGTTGTGTGGGAATTGGGATTGGTTTCCATGTTGTGTGTTGATTGGTCTTTGGAAATGGTGGTGGTGAGAAAATGAAATATTGGATCTTAAATAGAGAGAGAGAGAGAGATGGTGAATGAATGAACTATGACGAACCCATTTTTCTTTAGACTTGTCTCGACGTTTTGGACATGATTGAAAATATTAATTATCGAGGTTTGCATGACGGTGAGGATTAATGTTTACTTTCTCAAAATTAGCTTCCGAGAGAAAGAGTCGAGTAATGGATTATGTGGGGCACAATCTAAAGTTTCAGGACAAGTAAACTGGGTCAAAGTAACAGTACTTAGGTTTCAAATCTTGTGCTTGGTAGTTGGTTTGCAGCGCAAGATCAAATTAATAAAGGGCCGTTTAGTTCACTGATTCGAGTTGAGATGTGATTTTACGTGAGAATTTTTTACTGTAGCAAAAAAGTTAAATGTAATTATTTGTTAGAGTTTTTTACTGTAGCAAAATTCAAATTTTAAACTCGAATCAGTGAAATGAACGGGGCCTAAATAAACAGTCTTTTCTGTGGTGCAAATCTTGTCCTGGCTAACAAGTAACAAGCATTGCCTACTAAACTGTCAGTTAAATACAGTATTAATTGAGCACTTTACACTTGTTTGTGCCGGAGTGGGATGACATGGAAATTTATAAATATAACATGCACCTCAATTTCAAACTGCTAGATATGAAAAGAAATTATTTCAGTTTAGATTTTTTTTTATTTTTTAATATATATTTGGCTTTCAACAGCTTAAATCGTTTCTTTTCGTTATTTCATCAGTTGTCATTTTTTAATCTCATTATAATCTAATTAATCTAGCGAATAACAGTTATACTTATTTCATCTGACAGTTAAAACTTATGGAGTATTTTTTTTTTTTTTCACGACCACCGTATATATAGTATTATTCTTTTAATGTATACCATATGGTTTCTTTTCTTTATTTAATCACGTGACAAAACTCAACATAATTGGGGAAAAAGTTATTGGAGGGTCCACCTAGAAGACGTGGCTGTATGAGCATCACATAGGGTTTTGGATGGGTCATGAACTCGGGTGGTTGTACATTTATAAACTATACGAAGAAAAATAATATCTATTTTTTGAGCATCATACGAAGAATAATAGATGAAAAAAATCAAAGACAGTTACTTTTTTTTTCTTTAATAGTAACTAGATATAAACTAGCCATGTACTCTGTAAATATATATATATATATATATGTATATATAAATACGTGATGGAAGTACTGGAAATAAGCACCTAATGGAGTGAATTTATGGCAGCTAAATTAGAGGTTTGAGAGGTCGTTAAAATTGTGTTGGCGTCTTGTTCCTAGAGGATTAACGTAATTGAGTCATGAGTACTTTAAGCCACTACTGAAAACAAAAACAAAAAAGTCTTGCACGATTAGGGTCGGTAATATGGGTCACGATATGACTTAAAAATGACACAAATTTTACGGGTTAAGGTTGAAAAAAAAGAGGTTCGGGTCAGAATTAGGTTGACCTGAAATTGACACAAAAAATATGGATTAATTTCGAGTTGAATCTGTCTAACCCAAACACGACACGAAACTTGTAAAAAATTAAAAAATACATATATTTTTTATTACATATTTTTTTTATTTACATTACATCTTATACTATTATTTGCTTAATTTTATTAGATGTTATTGTATTTTAATGTGTTATAGATTTTAAATTATTTCTAATATGTAAAAAACTAAATAAAAGTATATAATTTTTTTTGTCAATTTTAAATTCATATGTTAATTTCGTGTCATGAGTTATTTTCGTATTGTGTCGTATCAATTCATAAAATAATCATATAGTGTTTGTGTTATGATTTTTAAAAAAAATTTGTGTCACAAATCATATTCAAATTAACTATAAATTTAAACAATAATTAAAACAAGACACAAATAGAATACGTGAGACAAATTACTATTTCTCCTCGATGATGAGTTGTCTTGATATGACGATTCTGGAATAGGGTTACAATCATTATATCATGTGGGTCCCTTGTGATAGTACAGTTTTTGGTTTCCTCTTCTCGCAATTGGGGATTTGCTTTCCAAGCAAAAAATAAAAATTGGGGATTTGCTGAAGCAATGCGAACTTTTGGTACACTATCTGTTTTGAGCGATCGAATCAAATGGTTGAGGATGGACGAGTTGCACAAAAGCCGCATGCACACTACTGTAGAAGGTAAAATATAGTTCAACCGTATAGGTATGTTTTCCAATTTTTTATCCAATCTGATTAAATAATAGGAAATTTTATAAATACCCTACATTTTCACCTTTTAAATTAGAACTAATTAAAGGATAAATTTTTTTAAAATAGATATTTTTAGTGAGTCAAGTATTTAAGTAGATAGAATATGTAATTTTCTCTTATAATAATTAATTAATTTAATTTTCATAAAAAATAATTAAAAAAACTTACCAATCCAGTCAATCATTTTTTTTACGTTTTATATATGTTTTCTTAAAAAGGATAATTAAAATGAAAAATAAATCTTTCACCATATAAAAAAAGTTACAAGATACCAAATAATATTTTCTTAAAGAATACACTAATGAGATCCGATAAGGTAGTCCCGTCCCTTACATAAAAGTAGGCCCCAACTGTGAGTCTCATGTAAGACCCACCTCACTTTATTTGAGGAACAAAGCTACTACCCTATCGAGCCATTTTTCTTTAAGAAAATTGTTGAACCTACTCTTAAAGTGTATTGAGTCTTACACTTTATTAATACTTTTTTTTATTGATATAAATATTTGACTAAAAATTAATGGCCAATGTGTGGGCCAAACATAAAAAATGTAAAGGATTATTTGTCTCTTTTTCCTTTTTTTTTTTTTTTTTTTTTTTTTTTTTTTTTTTTTTTGCTTTCTTCAATTACAAAGAACGAATTTAATGTTATTAGTACAACAAGATATCTTCTTCATAATACAAAATTATGATATTTTGTTAAAAAATGATGGTTTTATTTACACATTCTATTTTACTTTCCACACTCTCTTTAAAATTAAAATTTTTTATTAGGAAAACTCTCGCACAAAATGATAAAAGAAGACCATTATAATAGATTTAATTAAGTAATTAAATCCATTGTTGTTGTTTAATTATCATTATTATTGGGCGGAGTTTTCAAAGGGAATAAAAATGCAACAAGAGTCAAATTCGAGACTAACCTCCTGAGCACGTGTTCAAGTAACTCGAGCAGGTTAGATGGCAATGGAGCGGGATAGGCACGCCTGTCCCCTTCTTCGTCCCCATTCCCCGTTTAATGAGGGGCGGGATCGGAGTCGGGAATTCACTATTGGAGAAATATTTTCCATGTCCGTTTAATTTCCTATCATATAGAATTATGTATTTAAAAATTATAGCAATTTAAAATAAAAATAGAATATAAATTCATTATAAATTTAAACTAAAATTAAAGGTTTTATAAAAAAAAAAAAAAACTAAATTTTTAACATATTGTAAATTAAATCCAAAATAATAACTAATTTTTAAGTGAAAAAGTTTAAAAACATAAAAACATAAATGCAAATTAAATCCTTCATTGTCTTTTTCTAATAGCTTCAATCTTCATTGTATGATTCCACGCTATTTATTCTTAAGAATCATAGTTTAAAAAACTTAAAATTTTAAGAGATTATGTGTATATATATAAAATTACATAGAAAACACCAACACATTAATATCAAAGCGGAGCCACCTCGCCACAAATTGGGGACTAGAATTTATCCCCATCCCCACTAATTGTTCCTCATTCCCGTACTGTTTGGGGCGGATCCCCGCCCTCGTGGGAAATATTTCTATCCCTATGAGCAAGAACTAGGACAACCTCCCAAGCATGTGCTGAGGCAAAGGATGGAAGATCAAGGGTTTCTAAGCATCGTCATTAAGAAACAACCAACAATTAGAGGCATTTAATGATTGTGGATTAGGTCATATTTATTATTTGATCAATTATAACACCTAAGAGATGGAAGATTTACTATAAATTCTTTAAATTTGAGATAAAATATTACACTATTTTTTTTCGAAATACAATTTTTGTTCAATATAAGAGTTTTGAGATTATGATATTTTGTAAGGTTGTTTTTATTCTTTGAGTGTTCATTCAACTTTTATAGATTATCTGTTTATTTAACCTGAATTGTTAGTCTATAATAATAATAATAATAATAATTAATATTATTACTATTATATTAATAGTCATTATTATTATTTTCCAAATAACTCACCTTCAAAGTCCTGCACTAAGCGCAATCCTACGTGCACGAGCACGACCTAACGTTCCAAGTCTCTATTTTGAATCGCCACTTTGTTGTAGAACATGAAAGGAAAGTTTTGGTGCAATCGGATATTAGGATTTACCAATTAGATCATCTCGCTGTTAAAAAAAAAGGGCATCTCGCTGTTATTCGTTTTTTATATACATACGTACACACACACACACACACATATATATATATATATATATATATATATTGGCTGCTTGAATAGACACCCTTCTTTTGGTTTACTATGTTAACGTCGCTTTAAAGCACGTATTTACGAATACCTATTTTAATTATATATCATAATAATTCTTTTAAAATACTTGATCATGATAATGCATTTACTGATTTACACGCTTCCTAAAACAAAAAGAGAATGTCTTACCTATTTTATTTTGTATGGCTTTGTTTTCTTGCAATGTCACATTAACAGTATCTCCAACCATCTTAGCCAGTAACAGAGTCAGGATTTATTGATGGGAGGTTAATTTTTTTTTTATCAAGATTATACTAATATTTATAAACTTAATAAAATTAAATATTTTATTTTTTTAAATCTAAATAGTTATCCCAATAAAATGTAGAGAACTATTAATTTAAGAATGAGTTCATATGCTATATTTTTCAGTCCCCTTTTGTGTTCCCCAATAATAACACGTCACGTCATGGCTTTTTAATTAATGCAATAAGAATCTTTTAATTTACGTGACATTTCAATTGATGTGTCACAATATTATTGGTGGGACAAAGAGAGTTGTTCCATTAATTTATAGAGGACCAAGTCTAATTTATACATATATCTATTATAATAAAATTAAAACTACTATATTAAAAAAAAAAAAGCTAAAGGAGGCCATGGCCCCCCTCTGAACCCTAGCTCCGTCATTGATCTTAGCCTTCTCATGTTTTTAACTAAAATTATTAATGATTTAACGTTTTTTAACTTTTTTTTTTTTTTTTACTTTAACTATTAGCTATATGGTTAACTATTTTTGAGAACCACTCATCAAGAAAGACTAACTATTTTATTTATCCTATTATTTTATTATTTCAAACAGTAATAATATAAGAGTTCCTTTTTAAATTACATGTTTTTAACTAAAATTATTAATGATTTAACTTTTTTTAGCTTTTTTTTTTATTTTAATTATTAGCTAAATGGTTAACTATTTTGGAGAATGTGTTTCACACTCGCCAAATATTTGGTAGAGGGATTCGTTTTCTGATTCGAATCATGATTCATGGTTCGCTACAGTATTTTCTCTCACAAAAAATTCACGTAAATTGAAAATGGTTCAAATCACATGGTTTGAATCCTCCAACCAAACGTCTTCGCCTATTATTTTATTATTTCAAACAATAATAATACAAGAGTTCCTTTTAAAATTAAATAAAATTATTTACATTTTAAATTTAATAAATATTAAAATATTATATGCTTAGCTAAAATAAGAAATATAATTGAAACGATTCACCTAAAAATTATTAGCCAAAAAAGCTTTCTAACTAATATAATTAAAATTTAGCTAAAATTTGAAGAGTTTTTTTTGGAGATGCTCTAAGAACTTAGAGCATATTTACTTTGCATCAAAGCATAAAAAGGAAAGGAAAAGTTAGGAGTGATTTCATTTTCCATATAATAATGTGTTTACTTATAAAATTAATAATAAACATCTAGTGGACCCTACACATTATAGGGAATGAGAAAAGTAAATGTCAATTATTGCATCATCATAGTATTAATTTTCTCTTAAAATGAATGAATGTTAAATTTACTTATATACCCTTAATGAATATAATGAATAATGAATTATCTATTGAACCGCGTATATCACATCATAATACATTAATACTTATTTGATACACCCGTATAATTATATTTTTGTTTTTAAAATATATTTCCGTGCATTTTAATTTATATGGTAAAGTTAAACGAAGGTTGATTTTTTTTTTTTTTTGTTGCTGCACTGTATGGTGAATACTGCTTGTCATGGGCAGCAACTTATGTTTTTCCAGACTATATTTATCAGGCTATTGAGTGCCTTTGTAAACAGTAAGAAAATATTTCGCAACGCCAATTCACCTTATGTGGACTATTGTGTTTGTGTGTGTATTTATAGACATATATATTGAAGAATTTGGTCAGTATTTGTGCTTAATTTTGACGCAACCAATGATGATATTTCACATTCTTGTAAAAATTTGATTCAATTGGCATCTTTTATGGCCATACATTGTGAGATTAAATTAAATAGATTTACATTTTGAGATTCTTGTCTAAATTTTATAATAATCAATTTACTTCAAACAAATGAGTTATATAAATATATATTTATATATATATAGAGGTGTAAATTTGGGCCGTTTGGTTTGGTCCGGTCCTAAAAGAGAGAGAGTCAGTTCAACCCGGCTCTAAGCTAAAAAAGTTTAAGGCTGGCCCAGTCCGACTAGAAATTTTATAAGGTATTTAAAATTTTTTTAAAAAAATATGATTTTTGGGCCGGACCGGCTTAGCCTTAAAAGGAGAAGGGTCGGCCTAACCCAGCCCTAAACTTAAAAAATTTAGGGTCATGCCGGGTCAGGGCTAAGGGTCTCGGGCCGGCCCGTTTAGCCCGATCTAAACTTGTAGTTATATATATATTTCTTTCCTATTTGAATTGGTTTTTTTTTTTAATGGATTGATTTTATTCTTTATGTGTTCAAGGATATAGTCCGCAAAACATATGCCTGTGACAAGAACTCAAGCAATGATTCAATATTGAATTCACAGAAGAGAAATAATAAGCGTCATTTAAAATGACCAAATAGATTTAATGTATAAATTAATATTCTAAAAAAATCATTTAACCAATCAATATAAGGAATCCAAGTAGAATAATTATTGTTATTTAGACTCAGTAATTAATGCATTATATAGTAAGAAAGAGAAACTAATTATAAGAAGTTGACACATTATTATTAGACGAGTGTATCACGTAGACATTATAATGTGATAAATTTGGTCTATTGAATAATTTCTCTTAATGAATTACTATATAATCGATGATTATTTAATTGTATAGGACTTTTAGTAATTACATGTATAATATTATTGTTCTTAATATTAGTAAACACTAGAAAAAAAATAAAATTATTTTTCATTACACTATCTAATAATTAAATAAACACTTAAAAAGTAATCAATGATCTTCATTCTTATTACTTTATTTTAAATAAACACTTAAAAAGGAATCAATGATCTTCATTCTTATTACTTTATTTTTCTTTCCCGTCTTAGATCTTTTCATTATAGTCCTTTACGGTTTAGTAAACGCACTATTCCAACCCCAACTAACGGGTGGTGCGTAAAGGCAAAGCGCAGCCGCTGGTCTTGAATGGAAGCGAGAGTAACTACCATTCTTGGTCGTGCTTTCACCATTAATCATACTATACATGACTCATCTCGTGTCTGCGCCATCAATGCTCAGCTCATAACAATTTATTTATGATCGGTTCATGACACCAACTTATTATAATTTGAAAGGGATTATGTATTATAGTAGGATTTCCCTAGTGTGATCTACATGTGCGCCCGCGTGTGAATGTTTGTATTTATGGTGCGTTTTGTTCATGAATTAAAATCATGTGATTAGAACTATTTTTAATTTACGTGTATTTTTTATAAAAAAAATATTATAATAAATTATAAACTATGATTCGAATAGAAAATAAATGTATTTACCAAACATCACCTTAGTTTTGGATCGATCTTCCGTATTCTTTTATATAAGCTTCTTAAAGCCCTTGGTGATAATATAAAAAGAGAACCACTTGGTACTCGTGCTTCAGGCTTTTAGTGGCGTTTTCATAGTTTTGTCGTTCGTACATAATTGTTAGGCTTTTTTCACCGTTACCCCCCTTTAATTTTTTGTGATTAACAAATCGGTCCCTAATTTTTTTTTCTTAATAATTAACCCCTTAAACTTCAAAAATGTGTTGTATGAGTGGTCCTTTTAAATTATAAACGATTCTTCCCTGAGAAAACAAAAAATGGATCGTGCAAGCAGCTTCCCCACCCACAAAGATATCCATCAACTGCCGCCTTTACCTCCAAGCTCGCCGTCATAGTGTGCCCCTCCTTCGCTACGTCTCTGTGTCGCCGCGCCAGTCTTCCTCGCTAAATCTCTGCGCCGCCGCACCCTCCTCCGCCAGATCTCGGCCTCGCACTTCCTCCGCTAGATCTTGCCGCTGCAATGCCCCTCTTCCTCCGTGAGATCTGGCCAGCGCAAAGTCCTTCAAATTCGCAAGATCGCGGCCTCACCGGATCACCTTCTTTGCTAGATCTCTTGTCACCACGGTCAGCTTGCTCTTTGAAATTCTTTTCTTTTAGACTTTCTGGTTTTAGGTTGGGTCACGTGGGTTTGTGTTTCTCATACAACACTGATTTGTAAGTTTTTGTTTTAATTTTTCTTCTTAGTTATTTATGTATTTATTATTTCAGATTTTCTGGGTTTTGGCTTGTCTACGTGTCTGCAAGGAAAATAGTTTAGTCACTTGGGGAAGAAGATGATCATTTCAATGCGCGGTAGATGAAAACCTTTGACCAAATGCAAATAAATATGATATATTTGCAAAACATAAATGCAACTGAATGCCCATATGCTTTAACTAGAGACTGAAGAAAGGGATTTTGGATTGAATTTGAAGGAGAAACGACAATTTAATTGATTATCATATGTTTCCAATTTTACCCCTCGCTCGTGTGCCACAATTTCCGTTAATTATTTGACAGATTTATGAAAAGGACCATAAATACAACGAATTTTAAAATTTAAAGGATTAATTGTTTAAAAAAAAAGTTTAGGAACCAATTTACCAATCACAAAAGATTAAAGGGGTAACGGTGCTAAAAAACCACGTTTTATTTATTATGAACTGAACTCAATTTTTATGCTTTAAGTGATTGTTTCAAAGGTTTGCTCGCGTTTGCTCGCTCATATGTTAATTTTTAGCCCCATTAGTTTTTCTTTTTACTTTCTTATTTTGTTTGAACGGATTTTCTTTCTTTTTTAATTCAATGATCAGTTGCTCTCCGCATGTTTCTCTTTATTTCGTTTTTGTTCTTTGTTTTTGTTCTTTGTTTTTGTTTTTGTTTTTGTTTTTTTGTTTTTTGTCATTTTGTCATTGTTTTTGTTTTTTGTTTCAACTTTCGAGTCTATAGACACACAGTAATAAGGTGAAAATTCAGACATCATGAGGTAGCCTAAAACTGTTGTTTCACTTTAGTGCCAGGTACATTTTATCACCTCAATTGAAAGGCATAAGAATCCCACAAGTTGTTTAAATTGCTTTGGTCAATAAATTTCAAAGCCAAGGTTACTTTGATTCGAAATTGTTTTGTTTGAAATTTTGTCGGTTTAGCATATTTTTTTCATTTTAATGTGAACTTTACATTAAAAAAAAGGGGCACCGCAAATGCTTTACCTTCATTTCAAAATTTTGTAAAGTATAAAATCCAATCTGAAATTAAACGAAAATGAACAACTCGGAGAAAGATGCATGAAGGAAATAACCAACAGAAAATTTCTCAACAAATGAGCCCGAATAAAAAGAATAAACGAGTGAAAAATGTAATACATAAATTCATACAAAAGAAAACATTTGTAAAGTATATGCATGCGTCCATGCATGTACATAACAATGGGAAAAACATATCTTATCATATGAAAGAATTAACAAATGATTAGAACTCTAACTACACCAAACGGGATATAACCCAACCACAATTAAAGGGGAAAGTCGGAAAATAAATGAATGATTAATACATGGATTTATGGGGGAAAAGGAGCTATATATTGATGTCAAAAACAAAATAGAAGATAATTAAAGCTGAGACTTTACAATTAAGACCAAAAACTTAGAGCAGAACAACTAGGCACCGACATCTCCATGTTGAAGGAAAAAAAACGTCTTCTATGCAACTCTGCTCGCAAAGCCCATGGTATAATTTTTAGAAAAACAGGTAGGCTATCCTTATCATATACGTATAAGTCAAGAGTATTCTCTTCTTTATATGTTTAATATAGTATTTATAAGGAACTCGATTTCTTCCATATCACAAGTGACTTGAGAAACTCCATGACCTACATAGATGTAAAAAAGAGCAGAAAATACCAAAACAATCAGATGAAATTACACAGGAAAGGATTTGTTTGTTTCAAAAGAAAATTATGAAAACGAGCACAGCATGAAGGAGCGCCGGTATCATCACTAGGTTAGACGCTACGAAAATTTCAAAATACGCGAGAATTAATTCTCCAATGATTTATTATATTCATTTCCAAGAGAGAATCGTTTATGTGACATCAAAAAATATGAAGAAATCCAGGAGTCTAGAGTAAAGCCAATTTGTACCTCTGATGGATCCCTGAGAGAGTAATATGCACTGCTTTCCTTGGGCACAGAAGAAACTAGAATTCCATAACCACAGTTTCTCTCTTTTAAAACCTGTTACAAAGCACATCAAGTTAATTAAGTCTATAATTGGAAAACAAGTCATCAAGATTATTTACAACAGTAAAAGTAAGATTTTACCTTAAATGCATCTTCATCTGTGCGGTCATCTCCAACATAGATTGGGAGCACATCATCACAATTACTCAGCCCTGATTGAATATATAATTATTACACAGATAAAATGGATTCCAAAAACAAAATTGTTTGGAGAGTGGTATTTAGTATTTACTCAGTGATTCAAGTAAAAAGGCGACGGCCTTCCCCTTATCCCAGTTTATGACAGGTCGAACTTCTAAAACCTAAATATGTGGCAAGGCAAACACAATCAGAAAAATAAAAACCAACGAAGTGCGAGCGAGTACATTAGTGTAGAATTTTAAAAGGTTTAAAAGATTTTTGCATGATAGGTTTTTATATAATACCTTTCGCCCATGAGTCAATCGCAACCGTGGGTAGTCTTTAAGAATGTTGTGTACGCATTGCGCAACAAGATTCCAGTTCTGCCAATGAAAACAGTTTCCAGAAAAAAAGTGAATAAGGGGGACAAAAATAGAAGAAACAAAATGGTCCATGACCATAACTAGACAAATACTTGCATAAAAGAAAAATCATTAACTCTCTACTAGAATTTTTTTCTTACCTTCTCATCTACATTACGATAATGTACAGACACGCAGAACTTATTATTCTCGACCTTAGCTCCTTCAATACCCTTGGTACTTTCAACGAGAGATGTAAAAACCTATTCCGAATCTAAGATTAGTAGAGGCTACATTAAAGAAAATAAAACATTAAATTGCTTATCGAAAAGGAACTCTTGTCTTGTTCATAGTATGATGCACTAAAGCACATTAGTGGGGGCAAACAGGAAATTAACCAACCTCGTGAATCATTGGTAAAAATTCAGCTGCAGGCTGAAACAAATTAATGTCCTTACCCTGCATCGTACAATGAAAACAAAAATGAATAACTAAATGAAATTTGCAGACAACTAATTTGAAGAGAGATGTAAGATTGCAGCCATTACCTGCTTGTCAGTGGACTTAAAACAGTTTGGCTTGTCATCTGATATAGAAGGTTTAACAGGACACATAATGTCCATTCCATGACTACCAGCATAATATAGTTCTGTTAGACCTACAAACTCATATACCTGAACAAATAACACATAGGACATGCTTAGTGAAAACCCAAAACTAAAGAAAACAACAAAGATGGTTTAGTTGTAAGGAAAAAATAAGCGCACACTGAGGAGAAACTAGCCAAATGTTTACCTTGTCGCGACTTCTTCCACTAATTATTGCAGTTGGAAAATATTTTGCCACCTTTTGAACAGCAGCTCGCATCTGCAAGTGACCCAAAGTCTTGATGAACAAATGATGTAGAAACAGGGGGGCAAAAACAAATGCTCAAAATCTGAGAGAATTGCTTACAGCATCAGACATGAAAGCACAGTCGGGATTATCTACAATTGGTGAAAGAGTACCATCGTAATCAAGAAACAAAGCAATTCGCCTGCCCTTTGCATGATTTGTTATTTGCTCGAAAGATTTAAGTGCTGATGGGTACTTAACCTGCTAGATTGGAACCAAAAAATTAAGGACAACCGAATAGAAAACATATGCAAAAGATGAAAAAAAAAATCAATATTGAACACGAGATCAAATCATACAGACAGCAATAAATAATACCGTCCAGGTTCGGTAAGCCACATCAGGATCAGATGGTGCAAACTCATTGACATCCTTAATTATTTTCCTGTGAGGAGGCGATGAAGCTTTCATGGCATCCAGCCAAGAGCAAGCACGAACATCATCAAGGACTCCAGTCTTCTTCCTGGGGATTGTTAGGAGGAGACCTGGAGTAAAAGCTGCTCCTGAAGGCGAATATGGAAACAAACTTGAATGTACTCCAAGTCTTGTGTTGCTTAAGGGTGCAGGATCAGTGAGCACAGGAGCAGTATGATTCGACTTTAGGTCCATGGGATCCAGATTTGTTGCACAAATGATGACCTCAAACAAAGTTGATTTTGATAGGAGGATAATTTTAAACCAATGTCAGCAGTATATCAGCCGTGGAGATCTACTTCACCCAGCCCTTTTATCAATAAAAAACCACCTCTTTAATGTTTTCTTGTCACTGCTACTCGGCTTACAGTCCATCAAGCACAAGATTCCTGAAAACTAGTGATCATAACATGATTAAGTGAAGAACCATAACATTCAATTCAGCATAGGAATATATGAACAAAGCAGAAATTCTTACAGGTTATAGCTCTTCATCTCGCTAGCAACCATGCAAATAACTATTATCTGCGAGAATAAGTAAAAGAAGAAAAGTTTCAATATGATATCCTGGAGGTAAAATTCAAGTCTTTTATAAAGAACAGAAAGCATTAATGTCAGAGCGAACCCATTGATACGTCATAACAAGTTGATTCAAATGAGAGAAAAGAGAAGTAGTCAAAGTGGAAAAATCAAACCAGGATAATCATAAACACAATTATGTCTAGTAAATTTCAGAAGCAACTAAAACGGACAAAGGTGTCGCTATAATTATAATCAGAACCCTCTAATACAAATTTCAAAAATGTTAATATCCAAATAAAAACATGCAAGCAATCTAAATCCAACCTTGAAAAAAAAATTTCATAACCGTCTTAATAGATGGATAAGTGTAAATGTATTAATCAAATGAGCGTCAATTTGGCAACGACACTGCAAAAACTGCCCATGCAGAAAAATAACATATTCCATTTTTATGTGACCTCTCTCAGATCCTACCTTTTATTGCCTGGTGATCTCAGGGACAAAATTGACAGAAAAATGACTAATGCCCTTTAATTTTCTGAATAATTGAAACATGAAAATACAACAAGGAGATACAAAGTGGCTTCTAAATTTTGTCTTAGACATAAAGCTCAAGATTGGCCATTTCAGCTAATGATTTTTCACTAAAAAGTTAGGGAACCAGTGTTGAGTTCGTTCTGCAATCTCTCCGTATATAATAAAAACTATATGTTGAGGTAGTCCACTTTCCTAAAAGTAAAAATCAAAACAAAAAAGCTTTCGTGCTTATAGAGAGAGGGAAATTACAACAATAATTCTCGTGCTCGCTGCTGAGAGCATTTACAAAAGAGATGCGGGCATAGTAAAGAAGCGAACAACGAGTAAAAGTTGAGCAAATTTGTGTACGGCTTGCAAAACACCAAGCGAAATCAAGGCTCAAATTAAGGAGTCTCCAGGTTACTCAACTATATGCAAAGGCGATAAATTGGTGTGAGATACCCCGCTTACTAATGATACGAAAAACAAGTACAGAGATCTTATTACGATATGCTTTAGCAAGCTTATGTTCACATCAACACGTCGCAGACGAACTTATCAAACACAAAGCAGTACACCAGTAATATCAAATAACATAACAACAGAAGAGGTCTCAGTCTCACACTCTATGATGAAAAAATTTCTTAGTTGTATACATTAAATAGCTTCCTTACCCCACATAGTGGAGAAACAATCCCACATTCAACCATACAATAAAGAAGGACCCACGTTAAAGCATCGGATCTTTAAAACATACGGACCCAACACATAAAGATTAAGAAATTAATAAACACATGATGTGACCACGAAAAAAAAAATTTTAAAAGTAACAACTCAAATCAATCACAAATTTATGTTGGTTACTACATATCACCAATAAGAACACAAAATTTCCAAATATAAGATACCATTTTTTTTTATTCTCTAAGAGCACAGAGATTATATACGACTGATAAACACACTTTATTAGAATATTCTTACCCGAAACCAAGTGGTAGAATTCGTGGTTTCTAGGTCAAGAATCAATATTACAATTTTCACCGTGGAGACATGTGAATGTGACGAAAAAAAAGATTATGACTTTTTTTTTTCCACACCGTTCTAGATTTTAGTTTAGAATAGTATACGCGATTACGACATGAATAGACTTGACCAGTTATTTATGCTTTAGCCAATGGCATTTGTTATATGGAAAACGTACATAATCACGAAAAAAAATCAAAGATAAAAACAACGACAATATCACATCAGCTCAAAAAAAAAAAATTAGCGAGGTACCCAATTCAGAATCAATGTCGATGGAATCTGTTTCTACGGTTTCAAAAAGAAAAAAAAAACCTGAAAAAACTGAAGTAATTTAATTATAACGATTAGTCAAAGAATAAAAATCTTCATCAAGAAGAAAGCCAGAACCCCCCAAATAAACCCCAAAATTACACCGACGTTAAAATTTCGAAATTGATAAAGAATAAATAAATAAATAAATAAGAGCAGAATGAGAGAACAAAATCCACGAT
Organism: Morus notabilis; assembly: GCF_000414095.1. NCBI lineage: Eukaryota > Viridiplantae > Streptophyta > Magnoliopsida > Rosales > Moraceae > Morus > Morus notabilis. Next base: position 33,585 of record NW_010365347.1, read on the forward strand.
AAGAAATCCAAATTTAGTTTCGGTTGATTGATTTGGTTAAAGGAAGAAGGCTTTAGTACGAAATCAAAATCTCGATAAGAAGCGGTTGGGGAAAATACAGCACCGACTCTTTTGAATTCAATTTCCAGAATCATTTCCCTTGAAATGATGATACAAATAAGAAAATGAGAAATGGAAACAGAAACGTACAAAACAAATTAGCTCAAACCCGTAGAAAAGCAGGCGCCGAATCCAGAAACCTTCGAAAAGAAAATCGAGATAAGCTGCAGAGGGAAACAATGGCGGTACGAGAAACGCTATGTTTGGCAACCAAGAAAACAGGGGAAAAGAAAACCTTGAGAGAGTTTAACGGAGAAGAAGCAGAAACCAAGTCAACCTCGGGCTTTAGAAAAAAAAGGAAAAGAAAAGCTTTGTTCTTTCTCGGCGGCCAAACAGACCAAATTATTGCAAGTGAAACAGCTCAGAAAGGAGAGAGAGATACGAGTATTTATGACTGAAAATCAACAAACAACAAACAGGAAGTGAACAGAAATATTAATTAAAAAAAGGGGAAAATCGCAGAGAACGAGAACGAGAATCATGCGCCAAAAAAAAAAAAATAAAATAAAAAAGAAAGAACGGAAAAATTACCTAATCGAGGAAAAAGCCAATGAACGAATGAGAATGAGAGAGAGAAAAGAAAGAAAGCCTCAAAAATAGAGCTTTGGTATTTATAGAGTTTTTTCGGGATTCCACGAGGTATGCGCTGTTCTGTTTCCGAAACAGTCTTCACAATCCGTGTAAGTCACGCGTCGACGTACCGGCGAGTGATTGTCACTTACTCGATCAGGCGCGTGAGATTCATTGACGTTAATTCTGTTTTCTTCCCCCCTTTTTTTTTTTTTTCAGTTTTTCCTATTTCGTAATAATTTATTAAATTAGTTCGTAACGGAAGAAGTAAAGGCCTGGACCAGAAAGTTTTATCTTTTCCTTTTTTTTTTTTTCCTAGTCAGATTAAGAAAAAGAAAAAAAAGGGAAAACAATTATATATTGGTTGGTGAATTAATTGAGTTTAATAACGAGCAAAACCGGAAAGCGTTAGTGGGGCCCGCGGGATCTGGGAGGACACGTGGCGGCGGGGAGAGAAGGGGCAAAGCGCGTGAGGACACCTGTGATTGAGTAGTCGCTGACGTGGCCACGTTGGAGGGTGGGGCCCAGACCGAGGTTCTGGACGTGTGCGAACGTGTCGTCGCTTTCGTTAACAAGTGGGTGGTCGTCGGTGACGGTTGGGATGTCAGCGTCTGGGGGATATGGAGGGCAAGGTGGGTCCCACCTCTTCAAGCAATGGGACATCGTGCCCGTCGTTCTAAGAAACCGTGACCACACGATGGCCTATGTGGGCCATACCTTCCACGTGGTGTCCCGATAAAATGCTTCACACTAACTGACAGCCCGAGATGTACACGTGTCACCACAATATTGCTTTCAGAACCTGTTGCTATTGCGAGCGAGATATTACCAAAGTGCAATTTTTTTTTTTAATTCCAGGGAAAAAAAAAAAAATCTTTTTCGTAATATTATCAGAGAGCATTTCTGGTATTATTTCTACGTCTCTGTTTGATATATATGTTTCAGAAAAACGTATGCTTTATAAGATAACTTTCATGTGATATGTGCTCTTAAAAAAAATAAACTTTATAGTTCATGTGATATGCGTGATATTCAACATCAGTGATAAGTCATGTGATAATAAGCGTAGTTTTTTTTTTTTTTTTTTTTTTTTTTTTTTTTTTTTTTTTTTTTATAGTTATACCAATCACGTAATAAGTGTGATTTATTGGGTTTCATATTGAAATAAAATAAATTCTCCCTTCTAGAATAAATACAAAACATTTTTTTTATGAACTTGATAATGTATTGATACCCTTCAATAGAAATATTTCATATTGATATAGTTGAAATCGGCCTTATATTGCATGAGTGGTGCTAAGACTGCGTTGCAAGAATGTATAAGTATCCGAGTTATTAAGATAGTAATTTGTAAACCGATTTTATTTTTAATATCTAGAATAAACAATCGACAATGACAATATTATTTTCCACACGCGTTGAAAACAATTTAATTAATTTACTGATGGCATTTTCAATTATGGACGATCAGCTCTCATCTCTTTTGTTGTTTTTTAATAGTAAAACAAAAGGAACGTTTTCAGCTTCGATATAATATATGTGATCACAATAACTACCCTTTTGTTTTATTTTTTGCTGAAATAATTCCACTTTTTACTATTAATATAAGATTGATTGGGACATTATTACATTTTACTTCTATTGGCTAAATTGCTAGTCAACATTGATGATTAGCAAATTTCTTGTTGACTACGCAGCAATTAGCATGATACTTTTCAGTTTTCTCCACCAATATTTCCCTTTTAAATATAAGAGCATCACCCACGGTTTTAATTGAAAAAAATAGACAAACACCATAATCGTTAGTATCAATGAAAGGAAAAACAAACCAAAATTTCTTGATGAAACTTCCTAATCCCCGCATTGATCTTTTTCACTGAAATTGACGCAATTGGCGGTAGAGCATTCATGTCAGCAATTAAGGGCTTGTTTGAAAAACTCAAAAAAATGCAATTCGAGTTACAACTTTATTTGAGTTCACGTTCTTTTAAGTTTAAACTCGAGTTTATGACTAAAACTCGAGTTCAAGTTTCCCCTTCAACTCGAGTTCAGAAACTCGAACTTAAATTAATGAACAGTATTTTTTCTATTATTAAAAATGCTATAATTTTTTCGTTTTAATTCTGATTGAGATGATTTTTTTTCTACACATTGACAACGAAAAGACGAATAAAACCCAACCCATATACCCTATTAAAATTTTTCATCAGCATTGAGTTTTTATTAAAATACTATCTAAATATAAATTCAAGTTTTGACTCACTCAAACACAAACTCAAAAAGATTATTATCTCAAACTATAACTTAAATGTATACAACTAAACACAAACTCAAGTTACAAATTCAAATCAAATTATAACTCAAATTCAACTCAAAAATTATATTCAAGTTAAACTCTAAAAGAACACGCCGATGTGAAATTAGTTATTAGCAAAAAATATATAGGATTTTTTTTTTTTTTTTTTTTTTGCAGTAAAAAAATGAATTGAGACGTGAAAACTACTAATTACTTACGTGCATGGCATAAATAATTGTTTTTATTATATATACTTTAATGCCCCCCGCACCAACCTGAGGGCCCACCCGACAGCTAAAACTATGGGGGGGCACACGTGTGGGATTTGGTGGGACCCAGACCTAGCTGGCGACAGGGGTTGTTTTTTTACCAAGTCAAAGAACATTAACGGGGAAAGCTAAAAATACGGCAAGGGAGAGAGAGAAAGAGGAGTTGGGAAGAGTGAGATTTGGCTTTTCAAGAAGGGGAGGGTCTGAGTCTTTGACTCTTGACTCTTGACTTGGAGTTAATTACTTAAATAAATTAAAGAAATCTTTTTCTTTTTAAGAAAATTATATTTTAAAAGCAACGGGATTGGGTCCCACCGACGGTTGGAGGTAATCTCTTGGAACTTGGAAGTTGGAATTTTTTTTTTATTTTTTTTATAGAAAAATCCCCACCACGAGACGATGACAAACAACAGTCCACACACAGGGGACAGAATCTTGGCGTGCAAACGCCGCGAAATGCGACGGTAAAAGAGCGCGACTAGCACGCTGTGGTCTGGTCGCTTTGTCATTTATTCCTTTGCTCTCTTACTATGGACTATTCCACGCCTTTTGATTTCACATCTTTTGACTCTTTTAACATAATAACATTAGTAGAGCACTTTGTAGAAGTTTCCTAACCATTTCCCTCTCTCTCCCCCCTCTTTCTAGTCTCTACTTTCATTTATTACATCATGCTTGCGTATGAGCTAGTTTCGTAGTGCCGTAAATTTTTAAAAAATTATTATTAATTGTGTTAAAAAAAAATTAAGTGTTTAGTAAACTGTAATTATATAAGTATTTATTACAAAAATATTATAAGTATTATAAAAGTTTTATTAATTATATTTTAAGGTGATTGCGGCACAATCTAAAAGTTAAAAATTTTTTTTAGATTATTTTTTATTTTGACCGTAAATTCTTCAAAAATTCTTTAAGAATCACTTATGATTTTTACCAAACACAAATTTCAATTGTGCATTGCTAGAGAATTAATTTTGGATTTTAAGAATCACTACCAAACATACCATATATCGTATTAAGTATCTTTTCTAGAGTGTTTCTAAGATAATGTCTTATATTAATAGTGTACGCTTCTCAATGTTAATTCGATTAAAATCACATCAAAATAATGTATATATATATATATATATATAATTAGTAGTTTTTATAAGGATCCAACGTTTGTAAACAACAATAGAGTTTTTTTGCATCACTTTTAAAGCCGTTTTCGACTTTTGAATCCAAAAATTTTGAGTGTGTTTAAACTTTAAATGGCGTTTGATAGAGGTTTTAATCTTTCAAAAACAACTCGAAAACATTTTTGTCTCGTTAAATGCTTAATACAATATACTCTCATGAGCTAACTCGAAATTCATAACTTTTACTTAAAATATGAGCAAAATGGTGCCAAATAATTAATAAGCACTTGCTATTAGAATTTCGGTAGCACACTCAAAGACATTGTCATACATCGTCTATTACCGTCCTGTTTAAGACATGTCATCTGCAATATATCAAAATTGCAAGTATATGATTTCGAGCTAATGGCTATAAAATAACCACTTTATAATGGCAGTTTTATTTATTTATTTTTTTCTCTCTTTCTTCATAAAAAATGAAAGGTACAAATATATATAATTAGGTGATACGATACTATTTTATTTTTTATTTTTTTTAAGATATGATACGATTCTATTACTATTTGTAAGTCATATGATATAATCGACTAAAAGTTTTATTTACTTACTATCGTAAGCATAATGGTTAGGTCTCATTAATTACATAAGCCAATTATATATAATATAACTAGATGAAAAATACAAGAAATGAAAATCGTTAATATAATACTTGATTTTGGTCCACGCATATTGTCAATAGTCGGTGCCAAAACACTTGTTAACGTGTGGTACAGTTTCTCTACAACAAAAGAAAAAAAAAAAAAGTTTGTTCTATGAAAAAAGAGATTCCTTAACAAGATGTTTGGTACCAACATATCATATGAATTAGGTGGGAATGCATGCAGTAATGTAATGTCTCTATTAAAAGATAGATTATAAATTAATGTCTTTTTTTTTTCCTATTTTTAATTTCCACAAGTTGACTTCTAGACCCTAGTATCTTTGTTGAGAAGAAACCTAAATCGCCAAAGTACTGCGGCACCAAGTACCCTTAAACGGCTAAAACATATATTCAAAAGGCCTCTAACTCAAGAAAATTAATCAAAATATCCGTTACTTAACTCCCAAGCAATCAAAACAAATTTGACTATGATGTGGTTGATTAAGTTTCCTATTCCTACATAGAATTATTTAATATATTCAACTATGCACATGTGAGTTCATAAATATTTAGCATAAAAGAAATGTTGAATTTTTTTTAGAAAAGTGTAATGGCGGTTTAAAAGCTTGGCCTAACTTGCCTAACTTAGACCCTTTTAAAATGAAATATAAAATTGATTAAAATAAAATTAAAAGTTTTAACAATATAAAAATAGTTAAGCTCATTTCTTCAAACTCATTCGTCCAATTGTTTGGTAGGAGACTAGGAGCGAATTAGTGAAAGATGGAAGGAAGAGATACAGGGGATTAGTGAGAGAATTTTAAGAGCCATAACTATTTCATAGTCCAAAGAAGAAGGGGGAAAAAACAAAAAAAAAAAAGAAAAAGAAAAAGAAAAAGAAAAAAGGTCTGGCCGGTGAAGGATTTGCCCTTCAAAGAACTCCAATTTTAATATTCCCTTTCTCTTTATTTTCCTTACATAGGTTTCTTTCGTTATTGCTTTCTTTCTCGCTTGTTAAACTCAAACTTAAACCGAGGGGTGAAAAATGCTTAGAAGTACCACTAGTGTTAAACACCAGTACTAATAGAAGATGAGCACCATCTGTGGATCTCATATTGCATGACTCACATTCTGTTAGTGAATGGTGTTAAGCACCACCGGTGCCCAATAACATTGCTCCGGATTGGCTCGATTGAAAAATTTGAGATACTGAGATTTGGTGTTAATATTCAATTCACACTTTTGTTTGTGTACTAATTCTTGTGAAATAGAAGTCAATACTAGGGCTACAAAAAACGTTGCAGTACTTTTTGCAAAAGTGACAATTTGGTAGAATTGAGAAACGCAAACTAAGACCCCTCATTATGCATGGTAAGGGTGTAAATTGGCCAGGTAGGGTAGGGTTGAGCTGAAAAATTGAGCCTACCCGACCAGTGCGGGTTGAGAAAATTTTGGGCCGCGACACTCTCTTAAGTCTACAAACCCGTAACCTTTCGGGTGACCTCAGGTAGGGTCGGGTTACTCGGGTTGGTGAAAACCAATTTTAATCTATGACTTCATCAGTTTTAAACTAAGAGGCTCTTATATGCAAATAAATGATAAAATACTATTGTAGTAAATGAGCAATAAATGATATATGCAAATACTATTGTAGTAAATAATTACGCAACAAAATTACGGCATAATAAATATAAAGACTAATAACTCATAGTTAGGGGTGTAATTCGGCCGGGTTGGCTCGGGTTGGGCTGAAAAATTTGGCCGAGTCGCATTGTGCGGGTTGAGAAAACTTTAGGCCACAACACCCTCATAAGCCTATAAATCCGTAACCTGTCGGGTGACCTCGGGTTACTCAGGTGAAAGACTTGGTGGACTCTAATGGGCTATGGTGATATTGGATTTGTATGGGCTGGTACTGTAGTTGAAAAACTCCATTATTGAGCCATCTTTCTGGCCGAAAATACTTTGCATCTTCTCCCTAAATGTAAGCATGGCTGAACCTTTCCAATTATCACAATATGCATAAAGCAAGAGTGATCTCAAGGACCACATGATCACTTTTTAGTCAATTAATCTGTGCTTATTACAGAAGAAATCATTATCAAACAGAACATGTATTTCCTTCAAGAAGGGGTCTAAATGCAAGGTGAACAATTAAAACACTCACTTTGAAATTAAACACTTCCAATATAAATAAAGAATGTCCTAATTCAACACCTATGGCATACAAGCATTTTTTACACAAACCGTGAATCCAAAACATAAATAAGTTAACAGTTTAAAAGCATAAAGTCCATAAACTTATGAAAGTAAGAATTTGAAGTGTTGGACATTATTTTACCTACTTTGAACATGTTCGGCCGGGTAGGGTTACCTCGGGTTCATGTAACCCCACCCCGCGCCCCTACCCGCGCAGTGCGGGTTAGGCATAATTAAAACCGAAAATTAAATGAAAAATTGGAAACCCATGATTTTCGAGTAGGGTCAGCTCGGCTCAGCCGGGTTCATCGGGTTCGGGGTGATTTCTTACATCCCTAATGCATGGGATGGGGAAGTTTTAAGGTGGGTTGTTTTTTGATGGTTTGGGATAATTAGAGGCAGAAAAAGAAAAAGCTTAAACAATATTTAAAAAAATATTAAAAGTTAATTTTGTAATTATGTTTTAGAAGTTTTTAGTGCAACCATTATCAACTTTCTATCTTCTAAGTTAAAAAAATCATGGGATATTTACATTTTTATAACTGTGTTTTAGATTTATTCAAAATCTATACTTTTGATTTTTGATCTCATTAAATGTATACATTCAAATTAGATTCAATATACAAATCTATCAATTATCTTAGTCAAGAATTGATTTTGACATTTGAAATGACCAAACTATTCTTAAGAAAAAGAGAAAATAAAACTAATGCTTTTCAATATTACAAAAAATAAAAATTAAAAAGACAAAAAAAACCCTATTTCAATGGTATTTTGGATCTTTTAAGGTTAAAACTGTAAATTTAAAGTTTTTTTCTTCTATTTTTATTTAAGGATACTTTAGGTATTTTATGCTTAAAATCGAGGATTGACTATGAAAACGTATAAATTTGAGTATTAAATATAATTTAAAGGTATATATTTGATGAGATTAAAAATTGAATGTATAGTTTTTTAATAAACCTAAAACACATGGTATAAAAATGTAAATATCCCAAAAATCATTGAATCATCAATATAATACTTGCTAAAAGGAGTATTTGTATTACATTGTTATCGAGTTCGTGTTCTTAAGTTTCTACTTGATAACAGCCAGCCACATGAATATCTAATATTTGATTTTACATGAATATTCATACGTTTTTGTTCATTTTATTGCGTTCTTATGGCGAATAATGGTGAGGACCAATGTTATCTTTAAAAGTGAGACGCATAACGCATTAACAAGATTTTAAAATGAAAGGTTCATCCTCAAGTTTCTGCAGAGGTGGAAAAGACTTGTTTTAGATGGTATTTACGTACGAATGATTGTTTGGGGAGGTACAAGGAGGTTAAGCAACCTAGGCATCTACTCACGTCGTTTCTAGATCTACAAGCTAGTGGAATCTTGTTTTCAACTTGGCCAAACCAGAATTTATTTTTGACATTTACTCCGTTCATTTTACCAATTCGAATTTAAAATTTAAGTTTTACTATAATAAAAAATTCTTAAAAACAGTCACATTTAAATTTTTTACTACAGTAAAAAACTCTTACATAAAGTCACATCTCAACTTAAATTAAAAATTTAAATCAACGATTTAAACGGACCTAAGATATATTATATCACTAAGCTTCCCTTTGATGAAGCACAAGTCTCTAGGTTAGAAGACGATGACGTTGAAACAATTACACGTGAGTATCTTGACATTGAAAGACCGGATTTGATTTTTACTAAATGCGGGGAGAAGAAGATTGTTCTTGATTTACTTAAAAGAGAAGTTTGAGCGAGCGAGAGAGAATTGTAGTAAGCATTAAAACATCACACTCATGCATTCCTGTTATTTATTGTGGGGAAATGCATTGCATTCTTTTGCTTATGTGTCTGTAATATACCTTTCATGCGTTAATTTAGATACTATAAATAACTACGCATGGTGTGCTGTGACATTTATTCTTGATAGTTCATTGATTGATAACAAAGACACAATTAAAGGCTTTTCCCATTCTCTACTGGTAACGTTTTATTTAAAAGTTACATATGCAAATAATAAATTATTTTGTTTATTAATTGATATATTATTTTATTTACATATGCACATTTAAACAAAATGATACATCAATTAATAGAACCTTACCCGCGTAAAAAAAGCCTTTAATTATGCTTTTGTTATTATTTAATGAACTACTAAGAACAACAAATGCCGCAGCAGACCATGCATAGTTATTTATGGTATTTAAATTAACACAAAGAAGGTACATTGCAGAAACATGAACAAAAGAATTATTTGATGCAATGCGTCTCCCCATAATAAGTAACATAAATGCATTAGTGCGATGTTTTAATGCTTGCTCACTACAGTTCTCCGGCACCTCGCTCAAACTTCTCTTCAAAATAAGTCGAGGACAATCTTCTTCGTCTACTCACGGCGTTTCTAGATCTCTACAAGCTAGTGGAATCTTGTTTTCAACTTGGCCAGACCAGAATTCATTTTGATATTTACCCGTTTATTTTATCGATTTAAATTTAAAAGTTTTGTTATAGTAAAAAACTTTCAGAAACAGTTATTTAAATTTTTTGTTACAGTAAAAAACTCTTACATAAAATCACATTATAATTTAAATTAAAAACTCGAATTAGCGAGACTTAAGATATATTATATCACTGAGCTTCCATTGATGAAGCACAAGTCTCCAGGTTAGAAGACGATGACGTTGAAACAATTACACGTGAGTATCTTGACATTGAAAGACCGGATTTGATTTTTACTAAATGCGGGGAGAAGAAGATTGTTCTTGATTTACTTAAAAGAGAAGTTTGAGCGAGCGAGAGAGAATTGTAGTAAGCATTAAAACATCACACTCATGCATTCCTGTTATTTATTGTGGGGAAATGCATTGCATTCTTTTGCTTATGTGTCTGTAATATACCTTTCATGCGTTAATTTAGATACTATAAATAACTACGCATGGTGTGCTGTGACATTTATTCTTGATAGTTCATTGATTGATAACAAAGACACAATTAAAGGCTTTTCCCATTCTCTACTGGTAACGTTTTATTTAAAAGTTACATATGCAAATAATAAATTATTTTGTTTATTAATTGATATATTATTTTATTTACATATGCACATTTAAACAAAATGATACATCAATTAATAGAACCTTACCCGCGTAAAAAAAGCCTTTAATTATGCTTTTGTTATTATTTAATGAACTACTAAGAACAACAAATGCCGCAGCAGACCATGCGTAGTTATTTATGGTATTTAAATTAACACAAAGAAGGTACATTGCAGAAACATGAACAAAAGAATTATTTGATGCAATGCGTCTCCCTATAATAAGTAACATAAATGCATTGGTGCGATGTTTTAATGCTTGCTCACTACAGTTCTCCGGCACCTCGCTCAAACTTCTCTTCAAAATAAGTCGAGGACAATCTTCTTCGTCTTCTTCTCCCCACATTTAACAAAAATCAAATCCGGTTTGCTCAAACTTCTCTTTAAAATAAGTCTTTTCCACCTCTGCAGAAAATCGAAGATCAATTAAAAGGCGTTGTGAGCCTCTCTTTTGAAGATAACCCCGAACTTCACCACTATTCGTCGTAAGAATGCAGTAGAATGAACAAAACTTATGACTACTCATGTGAAACCAGACATTACATATTCATGTGGTTGGATGCTGTCAAGTAAAAACTTAAAACACGAACTCAATAACAATGTAATACAAATACCTTAAGCTTAAGCAAGTATTATAATACTTTCTCGGCTTCATCTATTTGCTCAAGTATTCCGCTTTGAACTTCATTTTCTGGACTCTCTTCGTGGCAGCGTCATTTTATTTTCTTTGATCAAACCTCGTCGTTTAATCCTACTCCAAACGTCATCGTTTTGACTAGTTTAATTCTTATTTCCACAGATAGAATCAATGACCTTTTTAGAGATAGAGAATCAAGGAAAAACACGTAGGGAAAATTGATATGTAACACAAAAAGTGAACCGTCTTTTATTATAAACAATATAGTCTGAGAACGAGGAAGTAAACAACCGACTTGAACAGGAGACAAGTACTGGAAGAAAAAAAGCAGCTTGCTTGAGATTGAAGAATCTACTCACAAGGGAAAACAAGTCACTTGAATGCCTTCAACTACGTTACTATCTCAAGGAACAAACTACAACAGGAAAAGAGTAGCACCTCGAAACGAGGCAACTACATTACCGAGTTTACCACGCTCTCTCTCACATGCAAGTTGCAAAGGTGTTGGAAACGTTCTCATCGCTGTTAAGCATTTGGACAACCTCTGCAACTCCTGCAGCGATTTCCTTCTCAATCATACCGTCAGGCATGTCGAAGGTTCTCCTCCTCATGGAGAGCGATTTCTTGGCAGGCTGTGGATCCACCACATCAAGCATTGCTTCCAGCTCATCCACCATTGACCTTTTTGCAGCTCGCACCATTAGGTCAGCACCCTAATACAATGCAGATCATCAGGACCTCGGTGAACCAATATCCTATAACCGTTTAAAAAGCACAACCATTGCAGTAGAAGAAATTAGAGAGAAAAAAGGTTCGTACAAGTTAGAACCCTTTTTTTTTTTAATATGTTTCTCATGCTTAAACAGGAGAGAAAACTATAAAAAAAAAAAAAAAAAAAAAGCACCCATCTCTAGGGGATTAGTTTGAAGAAAAGGATACTGATAAGGAATGGTTAAAATGCCTTGATCCCATATTTGCAACAGAAAAACATTGACACTTTTCTGAGAGAATGAGAAGAAATATGTACGTTCTCATGTTAACATGATAATGTGTTTCAGTAGGCGATCGATTTCATTCACTTACATTAGCAATTCTTAACTAATTGTCACGTTATTTTCATTTGTTTGTTTCAACTTTTGGAACTGCTTTCATACATTATCGTCCCAAAATCCTTCTTCATGAAATCATAAGTCTTAAAAATGTAGAGGTAAATAGAATCAATGGAAAATAAACAACGGTCATGTCCATAGTTGGTGTGAAATAAGAAATATAAGAATATCAGAGGATGGAAACTTCATAACGGATATCGTGTTACCTCGATAGCATCAACAGTAAGAAGCAGGACAATAATTTTCTCTGAGAACCTTTGACGCTCCTCAGCATCACGAGCCACAAGGCGGCGGTAAGAGAAATTATTGAATGATGCTCGGATCTCCTTCAACTTGGTCTTGGCAACTGCCAGGTCCCGAAGGGCACGGAGAGCCTGTGATCGACGAATTAGATAAGCCCTAAAGCTCATCTGGATTATCATTGCTGCGTCCAGAGGGGACAGTTCTTTCTTCTTACCCTTATCATTCCTTCCCCCAATTCTCTTGGCAAAAGCCTTCCCTCCACAAACAAAATTAAAAAAACACATTCAAGGCCTCAGAAACTTATTTGCTCAGTTAAAAAAGTAAAACCGAGAAACATGATAAAACATCGTAAAGAGAATAACAGATCAGAATTGAATAATCACAAATAGATGCATTTGGGACCCGCAGCCTTGTTAGTTAAAATTTTCATTTTTCACAATAAAAGGCGGAAATTATCTTTCTCCTTTTGAACTTGAGGTTAGCGATTTGTAATGAAGAGCTCAATGTCGAGGCGGACGCGAAACCACCCAAGGCTAAGCCACCTACCACCAAAAGAATCTATTTTCACCCTTGTTTTTTCAAAAATGTTACCTAACAAGACAAGACCTGACTATTCAGCAAAAAAAGAGGTTAGCGATTTGTAATGAAGAGCTCAATGTCGAGGCGGACGCGAAACCACCCAAGGCTAAGCCACCTACCACCAAAAGAATCTATTTTCACCCTTGTTTTTTCAAAAATGTTACCTAACAAGACAAGACCTGACTATTCAGCAAAAAAATCACATCTTTTTGTGCTACAGTAAGAAACGTTTATATAAAATCACATCTCAACTTAAATTAAAAACTTAAATCAACGAATTCGTTGAATTAAACGAATGATATACTCACGAGAACAGTACAATAAAGACCCAGCTCAATTAATCGGTTTTAAAGTACTATTTGTGTCCTGATCAAATGATCATTTTTGATGACTAAACAACAACAACATCAACCAAATGGACCCAATTAATTGACCAATGACCACCAATCCATTTTTAAATCATGAAAGAAGATTATGCTACATAAAACAGGGCTAAAAATGTAATTTTAGAAGCTATTACCTGCCTCAGAACTACAGCCCCATGATCTGCTTCATCAGGCTCTTCAATCACCACCACACGCCTGCCGTTCTCGCTCTTATCACTCTTCTTCTTCTTCTCCTTCGTCTTGGATTCGCTACACTCGTTTCCACCGCCAGTCGATGCTTTAAACGTGTACGTCCTTGAGATCGGACCGTCCGATCCTTTTCCCTCGATCTCAGCCGTCCATCTGTAAGTCTTCCCACTCCCCTGCTCCTTCTTCTCCTTCTTTCCGTCTCTGATCTCCGCCGTCAACTTGTACTTCCGATCGGTGACGTACTTCGCCGCCGGGGCCTTTATCTCCGCAGTCCACGTGTACTTCCGATCTTCGGCGCCGGCGGCGCCGATCCTCGCAAGCCGATCGAAGCGCGATTCCAACTCGCTGACTCGGTCGCTCAGCCTCTCGAGGAAAACCTCGGCTCCTAGCCTCTCGACCCGCTGAATTCGCCGGTACGACGAGAACGACGGCGTTTTCTCAACGCGGATCAGATCGGTGACATTGTCGAAGAGCTCGAAGGGGCTAAGGCTTGGGCTCACAAGATCGAGACCTAGACCGAAACCAAGCTCGCAGTCTTCCAATTCGTCGAAGAAGGAAGGAAAAGCTAGGGTTTTGGGAGCGAAAACGGAGGTTTCTCTGAGGAGGATGGAGGAGGAGGAGGGGTAGTAGGTGTAGGTGTATGGCTTGATGAGCTCGATTCTTCTGATTCGACTCATGATCGCTTTGAGCGAACTCGCTGAAACTCGTCGAAGGAACGAGTTAGGGTTTTGGTTATAGTCTAGTAGTTGAAGTAAAGCTAGCTTCGATGTGATTGTGTTGTTATCCACCGATTTTTGAAGATGTTGATTGATAGGCCAGAATGAGAGAAAGAGACAAATTTGTGAGAAGTACGATGATGGTCGGAAAAGGTCATTGGAGGGGTAAAATTGGAAATTGACTGGGTGAGATCATCTTGTTTAACCGCATTTCTGATTTGGCAAGGTTGATCCGGGTGAAAGTAAAGTTTCGCCGCGTAATTAGGGGATGTCAAATTGACGGAAACAGCCTTGTGATTGGGGAGGAATTACTTCGACATGGGAATCTATTAGTGCGATTACACAGGTGAAGAAATGCATGTTACTTTTCTGATTTGTGACCCCACGGAAATCATTTTGATTGACGCGGAATCTGGCGCAAAAGAGTTTTTGGGCCATGGGCCTTAACATGGCGGGCTGAATTTGTTACTCCGACCCATACTTGACTCAAATTTGATTTATGAGTTAATTACCCATAGAAAAAAAAAAACCAGAAATACTAGATAATAAAAATATTATTTATGTTATTTTATTTAAAAATAAATAATTATTATTTAATTAATAAAGAAAAATAAAAGGCCGTACTGACACCTAAATATTTAAAATAATATAAATAATTAGCTTATATAAAACCATGACAACAGATTTGTCCATTGAAATTAAATCCACATATATTTGTAAATAAATTTGTAAAATGATCTATAATAAATTTTTTAAACAATTTTTTATTAACCCTTCATACTAGCCCACATCAAAAAATAATGTTATATTGTGAGCGGATTGAAAATATTATTGAATTTGAGATGTAATGTAAATTGGGATTCTAAACACGATCATTTTGTGTAATGGTTTCTTAAGCGCGAAGAGGTATGAAAACAAAAAATAAATCTACAAGAGGAACGCCTTTAGACATTATAACATTTATTCCTCAACTTTTCTTTGTATATATTAACTTAAGAGATATAGAAATTTAAGAAAAGAAAACGTAAAGCTAAAATTGTGAAATAGAGAAACACATTCACTAATTTTCTTATAGATTTCTTATAAGGAAAAAAAAGAAAAAAAAAAAGGAGATGGAAGGTCTCGATATAAATACATTTGGTGTTTCCTTTTTATGTTAGTTTTTCCCTATTTGAATGATGGTATGTTTACCTACACGTAATCGGAATGAGCATGAATCGGAGTGGGCAGGATTCAGAGTGGGTAGGATTCGGAGTGAGGAATCGGAGTCAGAATAAATTGTTTACTTAGTGATAGGATTCGGAATCGGAGTTATTCCAAATCTCATTCATACGTTTACTTACACCTAGAATCGAAATGAAAAAAGTATAAAAGTACTAATATACCCTTTAAATCAATTTGATATTTTCAATTTAAAAAATATAGTGTACTTATTATATTAAATTAATCATAATTAAAATATTTTGTGTAATAATTGGGTACTAAAATAATAAATATATGTTGCATTTATTATTTTTTGAATTTTATTTTGAATTGTGTATTTATAAGTAAAATAAGGGTATAATAGTAAATTAATATTAACATTAGGAATGAGAGTCTCAATCCCAAGGGAGGGCATGGGAGTGCCAATCCCATTCCTCAATCCCAAATTTGAGTGGGGCCCACCAATCTCACTCCCATTTCAGGATAAAAAAGAGCAAGTAAACATAGGATTGACTCTCATTCCCCACTCCCATTCTTCAATCCTAGTAAATAAACATGCCAAATTGGTTCCTTTATGGAGGTCTCAATATAAATACATTTTGGTGTTTCCTTTTTACGTTATTTTTTCCCTTTTCATTTTGTTTCTTTTAATCACTCTACTTGTGTCTTAGGTTCAATAGGAAGGATTCAATTGAAAGTTTTTCCTTTTTTTTTTTTTTTTTTTCAATTGTAGGTTGAAGTATATTCGCTGACACGCAAAAGTTCTTGTCAAAGATCTTATTTAAAAATATCTAATAGAAAGTCCTAAACTAGAATATATTTCTGAGAAAGCATGAACCAAAAAAAAGAAAAAAAAAAAAAAAAAAACAAGGAGAAAAATTGAATACTCAACCAAGCTAAATCCTCACGTGATGGAATAAAAGGGAAAGTACACACACACACTATTGTAGTCTTTTCTGTTTCTTTTGAAAAGAAATAAAAAAGCCTTTCTCCCCTTTTTAGCATTTTAAAGGTTCAATCCAAAAAAAAAAAAAAAAGTGCGATCTTGATTTTTATTTTTATTTTTATTTATTTATTTTAAGGTGCAAGCTTGAACCGTCACGTATAATCGTGTATATATAAGAAACTCCCAAAAAGCTATAACCGCCACTCCCCATTATCACCAATTCTCCGACCCTCTCCAAGACATGTTATATATCTAACATGCAATTGTATAACTTCCATATAGAAGAAGATCACCAGAAAAAGAAAAATGACGAAGAGATATTCAATTCTGCAGAAGAAACTCCAAGAACTTCAATCCCTACTCAACGACATCTTTTCCTTCCCGGAAGATCATGATCGAAATACCATCCCACCCCACTACTTTACGGCCAAGCTTACCAATCTCACCACAGAATTCATACAGAGATTGGACTTCTTCAAAAGCCTCTTAACCGCCGAGAAAACTTCTCACCCTTCAAAGCCCCACCACTTGCAGCACATGTCCCTGCGATTGGACGAACTCGAGAGCGCCTTCTTGGACTGGGCCGGCTTCGGAAACTCGTCGCCTCAACATCACATCGACGACGCTTCGACGTGTTCGTGCACCGAGTCGTGCCTAAACGACGACGGAGAGGTCTCCGACGACAAAGCGCCGGAGTCCCCCGTAGTTTACGGAGACCCGGAGATAGTTGTTGATGATGGTGGTTTGGAGGGTTCTGAAGAAGAAGAAGATGACGATGATGATGGATTGGCGATGGTTGAGTATAAGGAGTGTTTTGGTGGTGAGAAGGAAACGGCGTCGTTTGGGGACGTGGGATATTTTTCCGACTGTTTGGCTGAAGAAGAGAAAGAAGAGTATGATAATTATAATGGGGCTGCTAATTATTATAATAAGAATAGTGAGAGAATGAGAGTTGATTTTGTGGAGAAAGGAAAAGGTTGGTTCTTTGGGGCTTTGGCTAGTGGGATGGTGCTTGGCATGTCTTTAATGGGTTTGGCGACGACAATTTTTTCTGGTTGCTTTGATTATGGAGATCAGCAATTTGATAACTTTCTTACTCCGACTTAAAAATACTTGTGGTATGTCCTTAATTAGTTCGCAGTTTGGTAATTAACTACATTTTTTTTGTTTAATTATGGTTTAGTTTTTGTTAATGATTAATATTGTAGAGAATTGTGGAGACTAGAGGGAGTATGTTTTGAAACATTAAACTAGAAGAGCCTTCACTATTACTAATATTTTACGTTGCAATTCTGCCCCATGTTGTTAGTTGAATATGTCTCAATGTCCATCTTGTAATATTTCATAAAAAAAAGAAAATCTTGGAATAGGATTGGGATCGGTTAATTACCCATATTTCTGAATTGGTTTTTTCACCTTGATCAACAATAATAGCATTGTTTCTTTTTAAAAAAAAAAAAAAACTTTTACTCTCTTTAAATTGTTCACTGCTTTCCTTTTTAAGAAAAAGAGAAGAGAAAAAAAGATAGACGGAAGAGAATAAAAGAACATTTTCAATATTGTTGAAGGAGATGAAAACAAAAAGAACATTTTTTGAGTAGGTACTTCCTATTTTTTATTTTCGCGATCGAGGTATTCAAAACATACAAAATGTAACATTTTCGGCCTAAATTATTGTCTAGCCCAACCCAAATGGTAACAAATAAGGCCCAAATATGGCAGTTATTTGAGAAATCTTGAGAAATATTGCAATATCCTTTTTAATCAAATAATTATATTAATAAAATAGTATAATGTGAATAAAAGAAAAAATTTAGACGCATACACTTTTAAGATAAGTTCAACAATTTTCTTTATTTTTTTTATTAATAATAATTGCGAGAGAACTCGTCATGTCTAGTGTAGCCAAGAATTTAATATGTAGAAGAGAAAAAATAGTGCTAATTAACAACACTATTTGCTGTTTTGGATTTTCCAGTGCTGAAAGGTTGATATTCTAATAATAGTATATGCAAAATCCTTCAAAATCACGTGTAAGCTCAATGGAGTAACTTGTAAAATATAAAAAAAAAAAAAAATAGAATAGAGGAAGACAATTATAACCTCATGATCCATCATAGTCAATGTCTTGTCTAATATTTCTACATATGATAATGAATCTGCAAACTCTAGTACTGTTCGAGACAATAGTTGATACAACATATAGAAAAAGAGAATTAATATTGAGAGATTAAATAGATATCTAGATAGTTTGCTGTTTATGATAGTAATTAATTAGTAATTAAGCTCGAAATTATCTTTATATTTACTTAAGTCAGTTAGTTGTGAATCGGAGGTGTCCCATGCGGTGGCTCATAGTCGCTTACAACTGCATGATCACGATCATGATTATCTTCTACTTTATTAGCAGCATTGAATTGTACAGCTTCTTTAGCCGATAGCCCTCTTCTTCTTGGTTCCTACACACACGAGCATACACAAGAAATACATATAATTATATAATTATATATATGTGTATATATATATATATATATATGCATACTCCTCTCACCCTCTTTTTTCTGTTAATCTATACCTTTATTCTATATTTATAGTACGGTTTATAAATTTACACATTGGAGGAACGTTTAAATTCGGAGAAATGCAATTGCTTCTTTTTGTGTCTGTTTTGCTGGTGCATAAACTAGTATAATAATTGTTTATTTTATTTTATTTTATTTATTTATTATTTTTTTAAAAGCAAAGCATCACTATATGCTAATTTTCTGATCAAACATATGTTAGAACTGTTAAGTGATGTTGTTAGTACTAGTTTCCAATGTCGAACAGTCTCAATTCACAACCGGCAATAATGATCAACTTTAATCTATAATACTATATATTATATATATATACACACACACACATTATATATAGATGTCATGTACTCTGTTCAAACCGACTTCTCCAGATTATTCTAACAGTCGAATTCATGCAACACAAGATAAGGCAATCCACAATCATGTGGTGCGGGACTGACCAGGGTTTTGCAACTTGCACATGAATAAGACTATACAAGAGTTGTATAACTTAATTATACCTTGTCACATCCATCACGAACATGGTGAAATTAAAGAGATAGCCCATGCATGCATGAGAGCTCTCCTAATTATTACCAAAATATTACATTTTTTAAACCAATTTATCAAAAAAAAAAAGGTCAAAATAAAATGAAACCCCACAAAATTATAGCTGCATATTCTACATTTTTTTTATTACCTTTATTTGTGTTGCCTTAAGCAAACTCACGTGACAAAAAGACTCAAACATCTCCCTTCCTGCATGTCCCAATATCCCTATCACGAATAACAATGTACATGACAATAATAATTAAAACAATTTTACATGAAAAACAGAAAAAGCACAAAATGTAATTGATAGATAAAATGACTTAATTATATATGGTGTACAAAATAGCTGAATTGAGCGCATCCGAAACAAAATGATGTCTCAAAGAAATACCCCTATCCATATACTAGCTATGTCTTATATATCCCAACTCTTTGAGTCTTTAATTTATTTATATATTTGATTGTAGAACCTTTAGAAAAGATCACAACTTGAGATGTTGGGGAAAAAGAAAATTAAGGTATAGCTAATGATGAGTTATGAATCATTAACATAAAATAGGCAAAAAAAAAAAAAATGAAAAAGTAGTTAAGACACAAATTCAATTATGAGAAGGAGGACGCGTTCTTGGTCGAGAATAATCAGAGTAAAACCCAGGATTTTTGTCCTTATAACTGTTTTTCTTGTTGTCTTGCTTTTTGGAGGGGACACGCCAAGAAACATAAACAAGAGGCTGCTTTCTTAGAACACCACCTGAAAATTTTCCTCTTGTCAATCCTTTATTTGATTGTTCTTGATCACTCGTAACAATATGGCCTCTATCACGATAATCAAAGCTGTCTCTTCCTTGAGCCGATTCCATATGAAGTTGAACCTGAATATGTATATATCATTGCATGATCAGTTCTCAAAATGAAAAAAAAAAAAAAAAGTAATAAAAAAAAAATGAAGAGATTTTTATGAAATTAATGAACAATATTAGTAAAGATAAACTAATTCTAATTAATGTACTAACCTTGTAGTGAGCTTCGATCTGGCGAGCCTTACAAGAATAATCTTTCTTGGAGAGACACAAGAGTAAGATTATGAAGAAACAAGATACAATCGACATGACGAGATTGATTGTAACTTGTTCAAGCTGGAGGATTGATTGGGATGTGATATGATGTATATATATGTATAAATATATAGAGACGAGCAGTAGAAGTAGTCTCTATTATATGCTCAAATTATGGAGCATATAGGCTAGTTTTGTTACGTAAGAGACATAAAAAGAAGGTGGACATGAAGAGAACATTCAAGTGAGATTGACTACTGATGAGACTGATGAAGAAGGAAAAAGATAAGTGAATAAGGGCCCTCAAAAAGAAAGGATATTCATATTATATATATATAGCTTATAATACATATATGCTTTTCTGTAATATGGAGATCAGGAGCAGATTTAGCATCTGATTAGTGATCAGGCAGAGGCTTGATTTCTTAAGTTGGGCCCGTTCGGTTCGCTAATTCGAATTTTTAATTCGAGTTGAGATGTGATGTTGTGCGAGAGCTTTTTACTGTAGCAAAACTCAAATTTTAAACTCGAATCAGCGAAAAGAACGGGACCGGTTTATGAATTTATTAAACTAGCTAGGATTTTCACCTAATATTATATGTAATTACGTATTACATATATAGGTCGCATGCTTCCTTTGGTTACGGAGAAGAGAATTTTTGGATTTGTCTCTTTTGTCAACTTATCTTGAAGTACTAATATTGGAACATTTATAGTGATTTGCGTAATATATATATATAAATTTAGCGAATAGTTGAATCAGATCAATATTTTATGTTCGCAATTTGAAAAATGAACCGTTATTTTTATTCATCGGGGTACATCAAATACCAAACTTTAGGGGGCATTTGTAAACACAAGAAGATGTAGAAATGAAAAAGAATTAACCATTGCAAATTTATTAGTTAAACAAGAGGAAATATGTTCCCTAAAGTGGAAGTTACCGAGGAAGAAAACAAGTGTAGGATTACAAGGCTAGCAAAGACGGATCTATTTGTTTGTTTCTGTTTGAAATTCTTCAAATCTTGTCGTTGGTTTTCATGCTTGTGGCTCCGTGTTTGTTGGTTTTTCCCACCTAATTTTCTCCTCTCGATCGAGTACAATTTCATTTGTCATACCATTATTTTATTCATGAGTAACTAACTTAATATTTAAAAAAAAATAGCCTTGCAGCTTATACTCAATTGCAATAAAAACGAGAAAAATATATTGATGGAAACTCATTTTATGAATATGATAACCCGTGGTCAGTTTTTTTTTTTAATGCCCCGTGATCAAAGTTGATACATATTTTCGCACAAGTATATATACACGCGATTTAAAACATTGTATCGCGCAAGTCAATTAATCAAGTTAACAAACAATGCACAGATTTCCAAATTGGTTATTTTTTTATTTTATTTTTTTACCGACACCTCCTTAATTTCAAGCATTTTCTTTTCTTGAAGGACCAATTTGCTAAACTGGTAAAGTTAATGGGACATCCATACAAAAAAAAAAAAAAAAAAAAAAAAAAAAAAAAAAAAAAAAAAAAAGCCAAATTGGAAATATGCATGACTGGACATAATTAATTTGAATTTTCAACTGACCTTCCCTCAGTTTGCTTAGGAAACACTAACCATACTAGTATAGGTACTCGGCTGAGTTGTCAAATTAAGGTAGGCCCATTAGAAGATGACCACCACGCCGGCACACCCCATTCGGACCGGGTAGTGCCCCGACCCCACTGATAACATATTCAACATTGCCACGTAGCAGTGATTAACAACATTCTCTATGTTAATCACTACTTACTAGACAATTAGGGCATAATTCATCTGATGCATGCGTATAAGATATATCATGAGATGAGATGATGGTATAAAAGTTCACTCATGAGATGAGAGTTAGGCAACAAGAAAAGTAAGAGTACGTATGTGCGTCCCAACTCGTGTTTGTGGTGAGTAAAAATATTTGTTTTGAGTTAAAATACCCAAGATGTTGATTTTTCAACCTTGACAATTTAGCAATTTGACTAATAAAACACAATGAAAATCGAGCGCATTCTAAGAAAATTAGGCTATAGGTTGCGACCAAACGTTGGTGGGGTAAAACTTTCCCAATCTTTTCATAAATTTAAATCACAATTTAACTTTTTTACGATAATTATTTCTCGGGATTTTTTCTTATATTTTCTCTTTTTTAAGAACACCAGTGTTCTCTATTTATCAACCGTCAGATCTATGTTAAATCTGGTCAAAAGTTAAATCAAATTGAAAAAATAATACAGATCTGGCGACTGATAAGCAAGAAACACTGGTGTTCTAAGAAGAAAATTTTCTTTATTTCTCTTATTTTTATTTTTAGTTCAAATATCTCGGCAAGGATATTCAACTAAAGATGCAATTAAAAAAAAAGTTTCATTCGAAGAAAAGATCATGAATCTTAACACAGGCCATAGTTTAACACGAGGAAAAAAAAAAGGTCAAGAGTGTGAGAGTGACAACACAAACAGACATCACAACTGTGACGCACGAAATTAAATTATGAATCTCGTCACACCATAACGAACTAGCTAGGACTGTTTCCAAGAAAATTTAAGCATGTATTTGAAGGAGAATAATAAGAAGTCAAAAGCAGAAAAAGTGTTTGGAGTTTTTGTATTAACCAATTCAAGTTTTTTAGTGTTTCTGTGTCTAATGGCTCGGAAAGACTGCGTGACAAAAAGAGCTTAGAAGATCGTGTTTGACTACAAACAACTCCAAAGCCTGTCTTCTGAAACCTCGGCACTGTCTTGCTTCGCTCGGCGCCCTTGTCTCTACGTCTGGCTTGGTGTTTAGAATCATTCATCAACTGCCAAAAGTTCCTAACTTCATATCATCTGTTTATATTATGCGATATTAGAAACAAGGATTATTCTAAAATAACCCAACTCTTTAGCCACCGCTACTTGTGGTGGCATGGTATGGTGGCAAGGACGCGTGCTCTAAGTCTCCCTCATTCACAATCTAAGGTTTAAATTCCTACATTCTCATAAAAAGAATCTCAGCCTCAAAAGTAGCAATACTCACCAATGAGAAGGTATAAAAGGCAAGTGGTAGATTAGTAAAACCTAAATTGTGAACTAATAGAGAATAGATTTAAGCCCTTGACTATTGCATCGGTTCTGCCACTTAATTCTATAGGCACTAAGAGTGGGAGTTAAGATACCATACCAACAACCCCTTTGTTTAAAAATATATATATATATATATATATATATTTAAATTAAATAATAATTTACCATGTAAATGTTATTTTTATGACAAGAAAATAATTCTTTTCATGTAAATTTTCTTTTTACTGACCGGTATAAGATTTTTTCCACATAAATAAAATTTTTTTATCATATAAATTATCTTTTATTAATTGTAAATGAAACTACATTTATTTTAAATAATCTTAAAATCCGCTATTTACTAAATTACTTATTACAGTTTTTGTTGACTAATCATGGTAGAGACACCAAACTTTCTGGCCTTTGATTTGGTAGCATCAATAAACACGTCTGCAATTCAGACTTTTACAAACAGATGAATTCAAATCTCTCCAAACTGTTTTTATGCCTTAGTTGTAGAATGTGGACTACAACATGCAGTAAAACATTTACCGTGTATTTGGTTAGTGAATTTGTGTCATGATTTGAATCATGATTCGTTATTCGTTACAATATTTTATGTCACAAAAAACACACGTAAACTGAAAATGATTATGAATCATGATTCTGAATCCACGAACCAAACATCCACTAAGAATGTTGGATGAATCACAAACTATACATGTGTAGAATGTTACATGGGGAATTTATTTTTCAAAGGATATCGGGGGTAGTACAGAAGAGAGCCGTAAAATGTGTATCTTTCCCTTTTTTTTCCTCTAGTACAAGTGATCAAGTGAGCTGCCTCTATATACATTGTATGAAGCTCATTAATACGCGTAGGAAGGAAGGTAAGAAAGACTAGGAAAATGGGGGACAAAGAGGGAGTCCTTAGGTACAAAAACAACCTGCGGTAACCGAGAGTATTTAGAAGCATAATATGCCTTGTCACATTTGGAGAAGGTTATTCACAGTAACCATTGCAGAATTTGTTCGCTGCAAATCCTGAAAAATACAACATATCCGATTTTATAAGAGAAGGCAAACCAAGTAATACTAGAACATAGCTAATCCAACGAAAAATAACTATGACGTGAAATGCTCGTCGAGTAGACAGCTACACTCGATGGTGGAGTTTTTCAATGTGAGCAAGCATTATGGGGAAAAAAAAAAATTGATATAGTTTTATTAAATTAAGAACATGGTTGTATATTTCAATTATTAGGTAAGACTACAGTTATAACTTTTCTTATAGAGTGGGGGGATTTAGAGAGGAAAAAAATTAAGAATAATCTTGAATGGGAGCATGTGCCTGCACTCAGCAATATTGCGCTCAGCCATTGGCTACTGTATATGACAAACATGACCAAGTAATTAGCAATCCAGATATGCAGATAAAAAAAAATGAAGAACTCCATACACGAGTGTGTCAGAATTAGAAACTTTACCTGGAAAATTATGTCATCTGGGATGTGCGGCAGAACCTCACGCACAGTCTCTGCCATGGCAAGTATGTTTGCAATGTTGTTGTTTGCGTGTGAGGTAGTTCTGATATGTACACCACCCGCACCTCCAGGGTATCTACCACCTGCAGCAGGAGGAATAGGTTGACCAGTTGTGGCAGCCTGAGAGGGATTTATAGGCCAGAGGTTCCAGGCTGAGTCTTCAAGAGCAGTCTGTGCATAAGTTTCCCCAACAGAAGCAAGATGCCTCATCATCATCTGAACTCTCCCTAGTCCCACTGATGATATAGCATTTGACGGACCAGCACCATCAACTCCTTGACCAGGCCAAGTACGCAACCAACTGGAATCCAATCCTGGACTCCTATGGAGCAAAACGAAAAAATTTGTTAATAAAACAAGGAAAGAAAACAACGATACTTTCAGCATATTTCAAAAATAGTCATGCATTATATAGCAGGAGAGTTGGAACTATATTCAAGGGGGACTGTATTTGCTATCTTCTTAAAATGAAAAAGTTTGTGGAGAAGTGTTTGCGACTTTTTTTTTTTTTGAACATGACTATTTTAGGTTGTACATGATTTTAATGATGATTAAACTTTCTAAAGAAATAGCTTGTAAAACCAGTCAGCACGACAGGCATCAGGAGTGATATCTCTCCCAGTCAAAGACTCGTGTTACTGGGACTTATCTGCCAAATCAAGTAAAAAATAAAACTAAAAATTAAAAAAAAATAATAATAATAACAAAAAAGATGACCAAAACATTTGATCAGCGTGTTTAGGGGCTAGCAGAGTTTTTCAGCTATAAGCAGATGAGTGATTATACTTCAAGGCAGGCAAGAGAAACTACATTGATTAAAAGGAGTAAGGAAGTGAACCTCCAAGGACCACTTTCTGTAGAATTCTGTATCTGATTGGGTAATACTCCTGTAGGCAGGATATTTCCAGAAGTGTTTTGTCGATCAAGTCCTGAACTTATTTGACGAGCAAGCTGTTCATCACTTAGAACTTCTGCATTACGTGGATTAGCCTCATCTTCAGATCTGCCCACAAAAAGTGGCTTTCGACAAGTTGGACATGCATAAAACTCATTTAGACCCTGATCCAACCTGCCAATATTTACTAATTTCATCATTACATCGATTATAAAATGCTCAAGATCAAAAACAAAAGAAGCAAAAGCTCTTAGAAACAAATAACATAATCATACCAAGATCTCAAACATGCAAGATGAAAAAGGTGATTGCAGTGTAGCTTCTTTGCCTTAGCCATGGGTTCCTATCGTTTTGCCAGTTCATTAGTTTAAGATCAAGTGAAAAATTAAATGGAAAGCAACATATTACTGAGCATACCCTACAAATGGCACATTCATCATCATATGCTCGAAGCTCTTCAGTTGTTGCATCTGGAAGCGCTGCATGAAGGGCGCCTAAAGCCTTCCTCAACTTCCTAAATCCTTTTGCTCGCTTTACAATTGCACTCAACAAGGCCTGATCAGAAGCAATGAATTGAAAGAATATGAAATTAAGTTATGACATGATGAAATCAGTAAAAGTTAAGATGTTCGGAATAGAGAGTAGAGTTCATAGTTTACACGTATGTTTAGGAAAAGGACTGCATCCACTAGATGGAATGCCATGCCATGCAGCCACCATATATGCAAATAATGACCAAGAGCCATTAACAATGTTGCCATGTCCAAACAAAATCCCAAATTCCGAGTAAGAATGCCTTTCCATTCCAACAACGAACCTGCAGGTAAACACCACAATAAAAACAGAGCTGTCAATATAAAGCACGTGGAAAAAAGACCAATAAAAAACTAGAAAAGGTGGAATATCCAACCACTCAATTTAGAATGTAAGATGATCAAAGCACAATGTTTAAAACCTGTTGCTGATGTGTCGAACAATTTAAATCTATCACAACTCGAGCTGCTCCATGCCGAATGATGGATCCATATATCAAGTAATTGAAACCCATGCACCAAAATAGCCTACAAAATTATTTGAGATACCAAAAGCATTGTCAAGTTCAATTTTTCAAACTTCTTTGGCCACAAATCAACAATCCTTCAGAAAAGATGTCCTCAAGAGTTCTAATAGAATTACCTGAAGCGTCTCAAATGCAATACTGAGAGGCTCAAACAATAACAGCAGAAACACTGATAAATTCAATGTCTTATATATTACCAGACACAGCTGTATCCTGTAGGCACACAACAAAATACACGAGACATTACTCAGTAAATATTATTGACGGGGGAAGGGAGAGGTAAGAAAAATAAACTGCTCATATGCCAGTTGAAAACTTACATAAAAACCAAGCTTGATGAACAGGATATTAAAATAATATATATCATAGAAGGAAAATCCATCTTTATTTCTTCCTAACAGAAGAAGCCTTTATCACTGGAGTATTGAATATATATATTCCCTACAATATCAACCTTAAAGAATAGGAAAATAAATGAAGTACCATAAGATGTCGACAAAGAGGACCAACAATAATACTGAATACACACGAAAATATGCCACTGGTGTGGCAGAAGGAGACGCGTTTAGTCTTTCGAGTCGGTCTCTTGCCAAAGCTTGGAACATCTGTCAAAATATATAAACGTGTAAGGAAGAACAGAGATATTTAGTTCCACTTAAGTAAACATAGAAATAGGATGTCCATCACGAGATATCATGTTATATACCTTTAGACAGCAAAGAACGATCAACCAAATCGACCATAAGCCTGCATGATATATTGTGGGTGGAACAACCAGAGGTAGAAATGTCCCCTGCATAAGATGAGTACACAACAGTTTCATCATAATATTGAAAACAAAAAAATCAGAAAATTTGTCTGAAAAGTAGATAGCACGCATTAAAGTTAACTGACATCTAAAGACATCATGTATCAATGCTGTACAGGATGCAATAATCACTGCACGGACTAAGCATCCAAGAACACTGTTAAATGCATGACATGTTACAAGCACAATTAGTGGACCAATACGAAATGCAATAGATAAACAGAGTCAATCTTTTCGTTTTTGCTCTTTAGTTTTTGGTGGAGGTGGGATGAAGTTTGCCAGAACATTTACCTTATATATAATATAGTTAACAAGACGTTCCACCAACTTTCGAGTTTCAGAAGGATACAACTCCACAAAGAATATAGTCTGCAAGCCAAATAGAAGCAACAACTATCAAATCAAGAATTATGCAAGACCCATATTAGACTTCTCAACTTGGTCAACTGCAATAGCCAACAATGGGCTACACATAATACATCTCAGATCTGGGCCTTACCTTACAGATGTCAGACAAGGTTCATATTCTTCTACTCGCTTTTGATAGGTTTTCTTGTTTACCATGAATTACAAATGCAATCCATATATCTAAAACTAGTTAACCTAGCAGATTAATCACCATTCATCCTACAACAAGTTTTAAGGATCTGTACTTTACGTCGTTTTCATGAAAAATGTATTAAAATAAATTCATATAGAGACATTGCTAGATCAGTTTTCACATAATTTCATGCATCCATAAGAGTCACAACTACACATAGCACAAGTTTCGTAACGAAATAGCAAGCTTACCTTAAGAAATAGAACGAGCAAAATGAATACATTGAGCACAAAATTTGCAAGCAATGCAATCGTCGTATAAGATCCCAACAGAAGATCAACCACATGGACAACATTCCCAGCAGAGGGAGAATTCTCAGGAATTAGTCCATCTGACTTCAGTTGTCCCAAGGACGATTCCGTCCACAACTGGAGACCCACAAAACTTAGTACTGTACAGAGCCCCGAGATGGCTATATAGTTCAAAGCCATTGGTTACAAACTCAGCTTCTCTAGTAAAACCCAACTCCAAAATTCTCATCAGAACTTAGCTAGCAAGACCGTTCTCCCATTTCAATCAAAACAATAATTTAGCCACTGAGACGAACCAGGGATGGGCATAAAGTTCAATTTAGTGAGACCCCAGAAAATTTTACACGCCAAATTGCAAACGGCAAACGGGAGCTCCACAATTTAATATCAAAAACTGCCAAAAAGATGAATAATATTTAGTGCGTTTCTCTTTAATCAGCTATATATAACAGTATCAATTGCCAATCAAAATATGAAATAAAAGAGGTGAAAAGCAAAACAATTGTTCAGGAATGCAAATATGAATTCAATCGAAAAAACAAATGGAGACCCACCAAAATATCAAAAGATGATTTAAACCCAAAATGCCAATTTTCAATTGGAAAAAGAACCCAATTCTTTGCCTTTTTTTTTTTTCCTAATTGGGCACAAAAAAACCTAATCAGATGATCAACGACAACAATTATGAACCTGGGAATGCGAACAATAAAGTTGCGATGGGAAAATGCAAAAAGAAGAAATGATTGAGCAGATCGTAAACCTGAATTGATCAAAGACGAAGCTTGAGCTATCGTCGGCCGGGGTTTTCTGCGATTTGATAATATGCAAATTGTAATTTCCTAGAAAGGACAGGCTTTTCTTTTTTCAAAAAATTTTCCACGCGGAATTTATTAAAGTGTGTACGCATATATATATATATATAT
>NW_010365347.1:63280-111252 GCF_000414095.1 Morus notabilis
ATATATATATATATATATAAAGGGGGTCAAAAAATATAAAAGAAGATAGATATTGTTGAATGCAAAAACAGATACTAGTATAAGATACGACATTTGTCAAAATAGATATAATAGCCCCGTTTATTTTACTATTTAATTCAGTAAACACGTCATTTGAACTATATTTTTTGTTTGAACTAATTAAATTTTTAATTAAAGTTTAGTTCTCTTTTAAGTTTAACAGTTTAAATTATTTTTGAATAATAAAAATGTGTCTATTTTTTCTATTTTTCACACGTATAAAATATTAATTCGAATTTTATTCCTTACACAGATTAAAATTTTAACCATACATAAACCGTACTTTTTTTTAATCCATAAAATTTGAAATAGCAAACCAAAACAAAATTCTAACTTGCCAACTGCCAGACAAACTCCTAATAGAGTAAGGCTCTGTTTATTTCACTGATTCGAGTTTAGAATTCGAGTTTTGCTACAGTAAAAAGCTCTCACAAACAATCACATTTAACTTTTTTGCTACAGTAAAAAGCTCTCACATAAAATCACATCTCAACTCGAATTAAAAACTCAAATCAGCGAACTAAACAGGGCCTAAGTCGTTAATACTTTTCTTAGAAGAAAATAGGGGAAACCCATTTTGGCTTTTGCAAGCTTTGTTTTTTTTTTTGTTTTTGTTTTTTTTTTTGTTGTTGTTGTTTTGTTTTGAAGCCACCTAATATTCCTTTATACTTTTGTAATTAAGTTACCTCACTTAAATATTTCAAACAACTAAACCTAGATATAAAATGGAAATTATAGTAAATAGATTTTTGAAACTAAATTACGTAAATAGTAGATTTTAAAACTATTTAAAGTAAATAGCAGTTTACTGATAAATGAATTATTTACCGTGTAAATAATTCATTTATGATTGGTAAAAATAATTTACGGGATAAAAAATCTTAAGAAATCTTTTTTTACATGAAAAAAATTATTTTTACCAGTCTTAAAAAGAAAATTTACTTGAAAAAAATATTTTTACTAACTGTAAATGAATCATTTATGCAGTAAATAATTTATTTACCACCTAAATTGTTATTTATTTCAAAAAATTTTAAAATATATTATTGTTTTAATTTAGTTTTAAAAATCTGCTATTTAATACATTCTCCGGATATAAAATAGGTTTTTCACCTAACCCTTTTTTTATTTTTTATTGTGATAACTTAACTTCACAAACCAAGATTTTGCGTAAAGGTACTACCTTCTCAATTTAACATAAAAAGTCATCGGTCTAAATCCATTCAGAATTTTAAGACACAAGCTTGGCAGCATCCAATAACCAAAAATCCGCAAAGCCAAGCCTTGAAGCAAAGAACACTAGGGCTCGTTTAGTTCGTTGATTCGAGTTGAGAGTGAGAGCTTTTTACTGTAGTAAAAAAGTTAAATGTGACTGTTTTTGAGAATTTTTTACTATAACAAAACTCAAATTCTAAACTCGAATCGGTGAAATAAACATGGTGCAGTTTGTTTTCAGGGACGAATAGCAACCAAAGCGGACTGTATAGATCCAGACTTACTAACCAAACGCGCTTGTTGTATGACTGGAACGACACTAATTTAAGACAAAGTCGTAAACGACAGTTCATATGAACAGAAAGACAGTACTAGAAGTGAGAGAAACGGTAAATAACAGGCCGCATACTAAAACGACGAAAAGTTCTAACATAGGGTATAATGTTAAATCCATGCTAAAAGTAAAACGATGGAATATATGTGGACGACATGCATGTCCAATGAATTGAACGACAGTAGATTCTTAGTGGAAAAACAACTAAACGGTGAACTAAAGCAAATTTCTAAACCGCAAGAATTTCATCTATCAATTATACGACAACAAATTTTGAGCGAAAAATAATAAATAAATAAACGACAGAAAAGCGTGCTAAGAATGGCATGTCATATCAAATGAAGGGACACTCTTCTGTAGTAAATGTCACGTCCGATTTTTATAAAGCATTTTTTTTTTTTTTTTTGAAAATTTTATAAAGCGTTTCTATAGTTACGAGAAGACACGTTTTTTTGTTCTTCAAATAAGGACATATTTTCGTTAAAAAGAATAAGCACATATTTCCACGAGGCTTTTCTTTCGAATGTTTCTACTATTTTATTTTATTTTTTTGTTAATATTACAAATTTTTTGAGTAATCTCAACGAATACTCTTTGAAAGTATATATAAATTAGGATTTTTATTTTTTATTCTTGATTCATAATTTTTTTAGCTAAATAATTACACTAATAAAAATATATTTATTAAGAGAAATGGATAAAGATGACACATGCTTAGTTTGGTAATGCTGTGGATTTAAAAAAAATACTTTTAGCTGTGTTGAAAGAAAAAACAGCTGTTCCAAGAAGCAGCTGAGTGTTTAGTAAATTGTAATTATAGTAGCTGTGCTGGTTTCAAAATCAGTATAATAGCGTTTGGTAAATTTTGAGGTAGAATTGTTGTGGGTATGTAAAATGACCAAAATAGACATGATATGAAATTTAAATATATAATTATTTTTAGTATTTAAAAATACTTGTTTAACTTTAAAAACCCATAATGTTTTGATTTTGAATTTTTTAACAATAAATTTATGATAATTAATTCTCTTTTTTTTTCATTTCTTCATTCACAATATAATTACAACTAAAAGAAGCATTAGTGACAATTACTCAGGGACAATTGTAGTCTTCGAATTGTGGAATTGTTTTTGGCATAGAACTTTGCATTCTCAAAAATATCAATTGGCCCCATCACCTTTTCCTAAAAAATTATACCATTCTGTTCCATCCACAGATACCAAAGTATAAAGAGGCTCACAAGGATAAAAAAAACCAACTGAAAAGAAAACGTGTAACTGAATGAATGAGTATATGCAATCTCTTTTACATTTGTCCGTGAGTAGGAAAAAAAATCAGAATGTAAGGTGGATAAAAATCATATAACAAACATCTTATATGAAGTAGACAATTCATTCAAAATTACAAAACATGGCATGCATGGAAAAAACAAAATACAAAATACACACACACGCAAATACATAAATAATATATCCACACACACGTAAATACAAACATATATATCCATACACACACGTATATACCTACAAATACAAACTTAAGTCCTTTCATTCTTCAAACAGCTTTAGCGTACTTCAAATCCTCTTCCCATGGACACTCCACTTTGGTTTCACTTGACATCTTCACTTGTACCACTTTGGTTTGAAAATTCCACAATATTCGAATTTTCACTCTCTAGAAGTGTTATTCCTCTAATTCCCCTATACCCAACAATGAAGCCAATTCTTTCAGAGCCAAACAAAAGAAAGGAAAAATAGCACTTAAGAATGCAGCAACATAAGAGCATTTACCTACCCATGTTCCAATTGAATGCAGGCACCTGAATGAAGTATATCCAAAGCTTCCATATCCAAAGCTTTTCATTATAAATATAACCTAATGTAATGCTACAATAACTTGTGACGCATATATACCTTCTTTAAAGTCACTATCTCTAGCAGGATGCATAGTTGAACTTGACGAACCACTAGGATTTGTTTTCTTTTCTGTTTGAAGCCAAGTCCACCACCTACTAATACACTCACTGCCACAATAAAAAAAAGAGAGAAAAAAGAATGAAGAACAAATTACAGCTCCAAAATTTACAAGCGATGAAAGATAAAGTAAGCAGAGAAATTAGAGCCTAGCAATACTAATGGAAGCAATGAAAACAGGACATCAACTTCATAAACGACAAATTCTTGTTCTGGTCATCTTCTGAGACTAAAGAATACAAACACAATGGACAATCACCATCCGGGTGATTCATTAAAGAGAGCCTCTCCACAGCTTCCTAGAAATACATTCAAACCACTCATTTAGCCAATTTTCTACATAATGCATAAGGCTTTATAGACAACCCAACTCAACCCAACAACCCACGTATTTTATTGAAATGTTGCGTTCTATCCTATATTTCAAAGCATGTTCTACCTTTCCCTATATTTTAGAAGTTTTGTTAAAACCTTCAACAAGGGGAGTTTTTAAACATGATTTCTAGGTGACTTGTAAATATGGTCCAACTTAAAACATGTAAACAAAGCTAATTTGGTCCAACTTTTATGTTGTTTCTTTTGTTTTGTAAGAAAAAGCAAAACGGGTCATTTCTACAAGAGTCCTTAATGTTGTTTCAACCGGTCATTAAAAAAAATATACTAAACACAATAGGTGATCTCTTGAGGTTCACCAAGTGGGATATTTCCCCAGACTTCTTCATTATCACTCTAGCCAAAAGAAAAAAAAGGCACGAATTCAAGAGTGATAAACCCAGAACTCCGAGCTAAAAAAAAGGCACAATGAGAGGTAACACTTACTAATGGGCTTCACATGCTGCATGGCAAGGTAAAGTGAACCGAAACTCATGGAAGAAAGTGACCTCTTGCTCTCCTCCAAAGCAAGGCACCTTGATGCGAGATTCCGTGTCAACAACACTTACAAATTTATTGTCTGCATCATTGCCATTAAGATATCTCAGAGAGACAACCATAACATGGTGACCGCGGGAAGCTAGTACAATAGGCAAAGAACCAAATATCCGTCCTGATTGCCCGCTCAATTGGTTTAATGGCAAAGAAGAACTACAAAAAACAAGGCAAATTGAAAGCAATTCATTGAATCATGAAAGAGAAGCAAAATTTAAGATCTTTCTTCTCCAAGAAAAAGCAAAAAGAAAATTTCCACGGGCTTACTTAGATTAATAAAATCAGAGGAATGAAGGTCTTCCCCCTCTCATTGGGGTTTGGCCCTTTAATCAACTTCGTATCAACAAAAATAGACTTGCTTCCATTCAACGCCACTTCCATGATTTTTTCAACTAAATAAGAAATCCAAGCAATTCCATTCGGAAGAACCTATTTCCAAAGAATAGCCAATCTTGTCAATAACTTGAAAAGGATAAACAAAAGCTTCACAAAAGGCGTTGACCAAGTTATCAACTCTGCAAAATGCAACACACTGGCTTTGTGAAAAAATGATAGAAAGCAATACTCAAAACCTTCAAACCAAACTAAAACAGTAATCAACCAAGCAAGGAGAAAAGGACAACAACCTGAAAAGGACTAATTTTAGTGAGCAAAAATCATATTTAAAAAAAACTATTTTTTGTCCAAAGAAAAAAAGAATTCAAGATTATAAAATTATGACTAAAGGGAAAAAATAAATAAATAAAAGTTCAACCTCCTGCTTGAGTTTTCCCAGCAATTCGAGTAACTTGGTCTGAGTGGCAGGTGCAAATGAATTAATCCCTGACCATTCTTTGACAATTTGGGCAGCCACTTCTCAGTCTAATTATTAACTATTCCTAAATTTAAGATAAAAGAAAGAAATAAACCAAACATCAATCATTCAATTAAAAAAATGAATTAAAAAGTAACGATAGCAACACAGGCACAGAGTCCACAATCCTCATACAAGTCGTCCAGGCATAAATTTCTTCCAATATCATAAACCCTTTTCACAGTAACAAAAGAAACAAGCAAGATTTACAAAATGCCTAAAGAAAGAACAAAAAAAAAAAAAAAAAAAAAAACCCCAATTGCCAAACCAGCAAACGGAGCACAGAAAACCCAGATTTGGGTTTAGCGAGAAAACTGTTAAACAAAATAACAAGATCAATAACAGCCTTCTACTTACGCATATTGCAAGACAAAAAGAAATAAATTTTGAAGGTTTCGATGCTTTATTCTAGTTGAATTCAAGTAAAGCCACTTCCTAACTGTAAAAGCCAAATATAGAGTCAATGAAAATTGTAACAAGCAATCTCATAAACACCAAGATCCACCATTCTCAAAAGCAATGAGAGGTAACACTTACCAATGGGCTTCACATGCTACACGAACAGAGATTTTGGGGACTCCGCCGCCGACAATCGCAGGGGATAAACGGAGAGAGGGAGTCCGAGAGAGAGAAGAAAAATAAACGGAGGGAGAGAGCTTTGGTTGAGAGAGCGAAGGTTGAGGCTGAGAGAGGCTGAGGGAGGGTGAGGCGAGAGAGCACTAGAGGAGGCTGGAGGCTGAGGCGAGAGAGCACGAGCGAAGGTTGAGAGGTTGAGAGTTTCAGGGAGGGGTGAGGAGATGTGTGCACGAGGACGAGGGAGATGGGTTATTTTGGGAATAACCAAAATTTCATTAAAGCCTTCCTTCAGATTCCCGCGCAATCTGAAATCAGAAGCAGCAAGTGAGCTGCTTCTAATTTCAGATGAAAAATAACTTCTAAATTTTTTAAAAATCCATTTTTATGTGTTTATTAAACACATTTTTTAGTTTCAGCTGAAAAAAAGTGCTTTTGGCTTCCCAAAAGCACAACCAAACGGAGCCACAATCTCAAAGTAAATTCTCTATTTTTTATTTTTTGTCAGAAATACTAGCAGATGCTTTGTCAATTTTGTTTATTGGTCTCCATGAACTTCGTGTGGCCACGTCGATGCTAGTTTATAGATGTATTGTCCGACATAAATGAATATCTAGGCTCACTCTTATTCTAAAATAATAAGAAACCAAAGGAAAATGATCATAGATCTTAAAACTAAATCAAATTATTCCATAAAATATCTCATTGCTCTTTTAATGCTTCAAACCCTTATAGTTCTATATATATTACATATAGAGTTAAATTTCTGACCTGTGTCAATTATCAAATGAGTTAGATGGACTAGTGGGTAACTTTGAATAATTAAGAGTGCATTCAGTAGATGGATCCAGAATCATAATTTTAAATTATGATTTAAGGACGTTTGTTTCCTGTATTCATCCATGATTCTGAATCATGATTCATGGTTCTCTACAGTGTTTTTCTCTCATAAAAAACACACGTAAGACGAGGATGGTTCTGAATCATGATTCTGAATCCATAAACTACACATCATTTTGAATCATGATTCTGAATCAGGGTTTGGTTTGGATGATTCTGAATTAGGGTTTGGTTTGGATGATTCTGAATCATGATTCAGAATCTGGTGTGATGTTAAACTAGCTCAAATTATAATTCTAAAACCACTCTACCTCTTGATTCAAGGTGATTCAAACTCCTGATTCTGAATCATGGTTTCAGAATCATGATTTGAACCTAAAATTATGAATCATGATTCTGATTCCAGAATCATAATTCTGATTTCAGAATCATTATTAGAATCACCCGTGGACGTTTGGTTCATGGATTCAGAATCATGATTCAGAACCATTCTCGATTTATGTGTGTTTTTTGTGAGAGAAAATACTGTAGCGAACCACGAACTATAATTCGAATCAGGGTACGAATCCACCAACCAAACAACTTTACCAAACGAATACCATGTACCCAATTTTCATGTTCATGTACCAAACGAATCCTAATCATATTTTCATGTACCCAATCTTCGTGTTCTGAGAGGGATGGGGTTAATAAGTACTGATAAGACCCGATCTTTTGTTTCGCGATCTTGAATACCATGTCCATCTCCGTGTTGGTATATGCACTGGGCCATCCTTGCAAGGTTTGTGACAATTTCAATAAAAGTTCGAGATAAAGGAGAGCTTGTTACTCGATCTTTATTCATCTGCTTCCATGTTTGATCAATCAATACTCTACATGTTTACTGGCTTCATCTTCAGAAACACTCTCGTAGCATTGAATTGATTTAAGAACATCTCCTCTTTCCATTTCATCCTGAATTTCAAGTGAAAAATTCAAATTATTAATCAACCAATTGGCCATGATAGAGGCAACAAGTAAAAACAATGGGTGCGTTTGGAGTTGATTTTTACTTATTTTTTAAAACGTTTTTACACGTTTTATGAGACACAAAAATGAACACGGTTTGTAAACTATGTTTGTTTAGCAAATATTTTGAAAACAAAAAAAAAAAATTTAGAATGGTTTTTGTGAAGGAATTAGAAAACGATTAAAAGTTATTTTTCTTTTTCTGCTTTCATTTTCTAATAGTTATCAATAATGTTATAATATATTAATTAATAATTATAAGAAAACACGATTTTACTTTTTTATTATACTCAAAATAATTTTTTAAAAAACCAATCAAACTTAATTTCAGAATCGGTCCCATAATAATTCTTAAAACAATCTCATTTTTAATTTTGTATTGAAAACAAAATCATTTTGAATAAATTACCAAACGGGCCCAATAAGTCGATTGGAACGTATCCTATTAATGCTAATACATATATATAGGATAAAACTTAGACTTACTGGTGATGTTGCTGAATCAATTGCAAGACGCAAAACGATCGATGATTGACGGATGATATTTGGGCATTCTTCCAGAAACTCCAATGCCTTTTCTGTTATTGGATTTGCAACAAACCGGCTGCTGAAACCAATCCATTTTCAATGTGCTCTTGCAAAGTTGGCTTGTATCCGTTGTAGTACCACCTTGCCTCAAGTAAATACGGTCCACATAAATCTGCCCACTAATATTGAATAGATAATTTGGAAGAATAATTAGACATAAGATATGTACACATGCAATTTGTTTAAGTTGGAAAACTTTATTGACAATGTAGTAATTAGAAGACTAAATTGATACCATTTTTCTGAGGTACTTGAGGATGTGAAAACCTTGTTCTTTTTGCTCATAGAAAGCCATTCTATTTATGTGCAAAACAAGGAAACATGTCCGCATATAATCTGGTAGTTGATCCTTGGCATTCGCATCCCATCTGCAGTAAAAAATAATAATAATCTTTTAATCTCTCAAATGGCCTCCAATGTTAACCCTTGATATTATTGTCTCTGACTTTTTAAACGTCTAAAACTTAATCATATCTATCAGTCTATTTCAGTTATCATCTTTTTATCAGTTGGATGTTAAAAAGAAGATGAAGTATATATTAGTGATGCTTTGTTAGTATAGTGTTATTTTCAAAAGCATTGTGTCGTATTCGGTGTTTCGTCAGAATCATGTGCATATTTCATCCTCTTTATAGCACTGAGATAACATAAGGACTAAAATTGAGATAAGCTAATAGATCGAGATTAAATTTAATATTTTTAAACATCAGAGCTAAAGTAGGATTAATACGGATATCTTATACCAAAATAAATCTTAGTTAGCAACTAACCTCTTAACAACATCCGTAAAGAGTTCGAGTTCATCTAATGTACCATAGACATCGTAGGTGTCATCAATTACCGTTATTAACGCATTTACTTCTGTCGACATTCTCCTACAATATCCAAACTGTGGCTCAAATACCATTCCCACGGTCCACAAGAAGTTCTCCATTAACCTGTCTCTAGCTAGCAAACTTCAACTCTTCACCAAGACCACTGTTTTTCCACCACCTTTATGTATACCAATGGAAGACCATATTATCCGAAAAAAATAAAAAAAATATAAACTTGTAAAACAAATAAAAATACTATTCTAGCTTACTAATGATAAAGGCAAATAATAATAATAATAATAGAATAACTAAAATTATTTAATACTTACCTTGATCCATATTTTAGATCTTCTCGATGTGTTGATTGTACCATGTTAAAATCCAATTTAGCAAGTTCAAGTATAACGTACGGGGTTCATGTGTGGTCTCTTCTCATATACGTCAATGAACCATCTGGCCTCTAATCTTCGCATTCTCCAGTGCGGAGGAAGCTCCAAGGCATGGCTCACTAGTACATAAAGATGATCATCTTGACTAGATTTTTTTTTGTGCTTGATGTATTTTTGTAGATGTTTCCTTGTGAACTCCCTTGCTTCCTCCAAAACACTTTCACCTTCTATTAAATGGAACGAAGTTTCATATAATGATAATAATCCCATGACATCATCGCCCAAGGATGCTTTGAAATTCCCTCGTTCATCCTTGAAAGCATTGAAAACCTCTGTCATCAATCATTCATTAGAGTCAAAGTGAGTACCCAACCATGTGTTTTTTCCTTTTTTTTTTCAAGAAAAATTAGGTTCATGATGGTTGGTTTTGGCTGCCGCTTTTAATTAATAATAGAAAACTCTTTTTTGTTAAAAAGTTTTTTTTTTTTGGATTTTACGATGATCAATTTCTAATGTATCGATGATTTATATATCGCTAACAACTCAATCGCAATCTGTGATTGAGATTACTATTGTATCATTGTGAATTAGCTGTAAATTATTGATTGACGTTGATTAATCACCGACTGATATCGGTCAATTATTGATAGATCACCACGTCAATCAGTGATAGACAAATAAGTTAATTGATAGAAAATCATAAATCAATATGTACAAATGTTTAACTATTTTTAAAAACGGATCACTTTTCTAATTTAATAAAACTTCGGTTATTTTTTAATAAAAAAAAATAAAAATGGTCATTTATCTTTTCTAAAACCTATTTATTTAATTAGTTATAACACACATACACACATACACACATACACACCCACACACATACATGCATATATATATATATATATATATATATATGAATGATTGGAAAAAACGCACCTTGTTCCACACAAACCCTTACTATAAGTTCTATATATGTTACATATAGATTGCAAAAAACGCACCTTGTTCCACACAAACCCTTACTATAAGTTCTATATATGTTACATATAGAAGTAAATTTCTGGCCTATGCCAAATGAGTTAGATGGACTAGTACTTAATTTGAACTATTTTTTTTTTTTGGTAGTTGCTTAATTAATTTGAACTATTAAGCATATTTTCATCTACCCAATCTTCATGTCTAAGAGGGATTGGGTTAATAAGTAACGACAAGACTTAATCCTTAGTTTCGCGATCAGCTCGAACACCATGTCCATCTCCATGTTGGTACATGCATTGGGCCATCCTTGCAACGTTTATGGCAATTATAATAAAGCTTTTAGATAAAGGCAAA
The DNA here is from genome assembly GCF_000414095.1 of Morus notabilis. Classification (NCBI taxonomy): domain Eukaryota; kingdom Viridiplantae; phylum Streptophyta; class Magnoliopsida; order Rosales; family Moraceae; genus Morus; species Morus notabilis. The sequence goes on from NW_010365347.1 coordinate 74,188, forward strand.
TTCGTTACTTGATTTTCATTCATCTGCTTCCATGTTTCCCCGATCAAAAACTCTACGTGTTTACGAGCTTCGTCTTCAGAAACACCCTTTTCATGCATGTAGCATTGAATTGATTTAAGGACATCACCTCTTTCCATTTCATGCTGGATTCCAAGGAAATAAAGCCGACAAGGAAAAACAATGAATATCCAACCCGATCCTATTTAATGCTAATCAGATGTATATTGCAAGAAGAGAAAATAAATAAATTTATAAGTTATTGGGCACTGTTAGTCCTTGAATTATATGTAAAATAAATATAAAAAAAAAAGAAGTCAGAGATCAAAATGACTCAATGCACACTATTCAGAGACTAATAGCGCTAATTACCCTAAATTTATAGCAGTTTTTCTCCATCAAAATGGTCCAAGGCCCATATATGCATATAAATAGTTTGTAAGAGAAAAATAACATAAAAATAAAAGAGAGAAAGAGAGAAATATGCCGAGACTTGAGATGAATTAAAATTAATAGGTAAATAGTTTGCATAAGTTAATAAATATGCTAAATTACTATTTTTGTTCATAATTTTGTCTGGTTATGAACTATAACTTGATAAGTTATTGTCCATAATTCACAATTTTTGTCCATAACTTGTCTAGTTATGAACCATAACTTGACAAGTTTGTCCATAACTTATCTGGTTATGAACTATAACTTGACAAATTATGACTTATTAATTTTTATAATTAAAAATTGGTCTATATACTTTCTTAAGCTTTTCATATTGGCCTATTTTCTACTATTTAGCACTTAGACTTACCGGTGATGTTCCTAAATCATTTGCAAGACGCAGAATGATAGATGATTGACGGATTATATTTGGGTATTCTTCCAAGAACTCCAAGGCCTCTTCTGTTATTGGATTTGTAACCAAAGAATAAGCATGCACTAGTATTAGGGGAGCGGATATTGAAACCCAAGCATTTTCAATGTACTCTTGCAAAGTTGGCTTGTGTCTGTTGTAATACCACCTTGCCTCAACTAAATACGCTTCACATAAATCTGCCCACTGAAGAATATATAATTTGGAAGAAAAATTAGACATAAGTTATGTACACATGCAATATATCTAATCATTCATTGGAAAAAATAATTGACACTGTAGTGATTGGGAGACCTAATTAATACCGTTTTTCTCAGGTACTTAAGAATGTGATAACCTTGTTGTTTTTGCACATCAAAAGCCATTCTGTTTATAGAACTTCGCAAAACAAGGAAACATGTCTGCATATAATTTGGTAATTGATCCTTGGCATTTGCATCCCATCTGCAGTAAGTTAAAAAAAAAAAAAAAAAAAAAAGCCTTTAATCTCTTAAATGGTCTCCAATGTTTACCCTTGATATTGTCGCCTCTGACTTTTAAAACATCTAAAATTTAACCATGATCTATAAATTTATTTTAATTTTCGTCTTTTTATCAGTTGGATGTTAAAAAAAAAAATGAAATATATATAAATGATACGTCATTATTATAGTGTTATTTTCATATGCATTACGTACATAGTCAGTGTTTCGTCAGTATCCCGTGCATATATTTTTTGTTTTTTACACTAACTTGAGAAAAACTAAAACAAACTGATGGATCGAGATTAAATTTGATTTTCTTAAATGTCAGTACTAAAGTAGGATTAATAGGGATATCTTTACCAAAATAAATCTTAGTTAGCAACTAACCTCTTAACAACATCTGTAAAGAGCTCGAGTTCGTCTAGTGTACTATAGACATCATATATGTCATCAATTACCGTTATTAACGCATTTACTTCTGTTATCGTTCTCCTCAAATATCCAAACTGTGGCTCAAACACCGTTCCCACAGTCCACAAGAAGTTCTCCATTATTCTGTCTCTAGCAAAACTTCAACTCTTCACCTAGGCCACTGTCTTTCCACCACCTTTATATATATAATAAACCGGAAATATTAGAAAATATGTCAATATAAAAAGTTTAAGAAAATATATAAACTAATTTTTAGTTATAGAAATTAATAGGCCATAACTTGTCAAGTTATGGTTCATAGCCAGACAAGTTATGGTTCATAGCCAGACAAGTTATGAACAAAAACAGTAAATAATTTGTCAAGTTATAGTTCATAACCAGACAAGTTATGGACAAAAACAGTAATTTGGCATATTTATTAACTTATGTAAACTATTGGCCTATTAATTTTAATTCATCTCAAGTCTTGGCCTATCTCCTTCTTTCTCCCTATATAAACCAATGGAAGACCATATTGTCCCAAAAAAAAATAATAATAATGCAATACATTAGAAAATAAGGATTATATAAACTTGTAAAACAAATAAAAATACTATTCTACTCGTACTAAAGATAAAGACAGATAATAATAATAATAAGTGTAATATTATTTAATACTTACGTTGACGCATATTTTAGATCTTCTTGATGCATTGATTGTACCATGTTAAAATCTAATTTAGCAAGTTCAAGTATGACGGAGTTCATGTGTGGTTTCTTCTCATATACGTCAATGAACCATCTGGCCTCTAACCTTCGCATTCTCCAGTGCAGAGGAAGCTCCAAGGCGTGGCTCACTAGTAGTACTTAAAGATGATCATCTTGACTAGTTTTCTTGTGCTTAATGTATTCTTGTAGATGTTTCCTAGTGAACTCCCTCACTTCCTCCAAAACACTTTCACCTTCTATTAAATGAAATGAAGTTTCGTATAATGATAACAATCCCATGACATCATCGCCCAAGGATGCATTGAAATTCCCTCTGCCATCAACAATTTATTAGGTTCAGAGTGAGTACCCAAACACGTGTTTCTTCCTTTTTTTTTTCAAGAAAAATTAGGTTCATGATGGCTGGTTTTGGCAGCCATTTTTAATTACTAATAGAAAACTCCTTTTCGTTAAAAAGGATTTTTTTTTTTTGGATTTTATGACGATTAATTTCTAATGTACTAATGATCTATATATCGCTAACAACTCAATCACAATCTGTGATTAATATTGTATCATTGTGAATTGGCTATAAATTATTGATTGACATTGATTAATTACCGACTCATATCGGTCAATTAGTCATAGACCACCACGTCAATCAGTTATAAACAACTAAGCTAATTGATGGAAGATCACAAATCAATATGTCACAAATGTTTAACTATTTTTAAAAACGGGTCACTTTTCTAATTTAACAAAACTTTGTTTATTTTTTAATAAAAAAATAAAAATGGCCATTTATCTTTTTTTAAAACATCTTTTTTTTTTAACATGCGTGTTTGATATAATTAATTATAACACACATACACACCCACACACATACATGTACGTGTGTGTATATATATATGTATGTATGTATGATTGCAAAAAACGCACCTTGTTCCACACAAAACCCATGTTCTCGTAAAAGTCTAAATTCAAGAGCCGTAGCATATAAATTGTTCTTCCTCAATGTATGATTGTGGACTAATCGTCTGTGTAATCCCTTTAATATACCCTTTATTTCATGCTCAAAATGGTAAGAGATCCCAAGTCTTTGCAGCATATCAATATGGTCAACTTGCGCCAAAGGATTTGCCACCTCAAGCATCACTTTTACATCTTCCATCACCTTACTTATTCGTGTGACACACTCTTCACCCTGTAATTACATATATGTATAGCACCAAAAACATGCACAACACAAATTTTACATCTACATGACACGTACAAGAAAAGGGTTAATGAAACATACGGTAGGGATAAAAAAAGAAAGAAAAGAAAAGAAAAACAAAATTGGTTTTTTATTGAGAAACCAACAATCATTTGCCATAAAAGGGTCGCACGTGAATTGCGGTAAAATAATGTTATAGAGTATTGGCGGTATTCACAAACAACTAATATAAATCGAACCTGAGACTTGTCTTCTATTAGTATAGTGTATGACACAAGCGGTGTTTTTAAAAATTTTTTTTTTACTGCAATATACCTACCAAAAATTAACTTGCAAAACTTTTTTTTGGGAGACAAATTAAAAAAAAAAAAAAGAACATATGCCTAGTGTGTGTATATAAAGTATATTTATACAATAGTACTATATAAACTAGTGAATTTACAACAAGAAAAAAAAAATAATTTAACTTACCGTGTATTTGCTATTGAGAGATTGGATATAGTCAAACTGCCAAATTGGGAGCTGATAGTCTGCTGATCGTCGAGCAATGCATTGGACCGGAGCTGGAACGTGAACGATTCCACTTGATCTTTCAACTAAGTTGCTCCTTTTATTTTTAGGAGACATTTGGTTCATGGATTAGAATTATTTTCGATTTACGTATATTTTTTGTGAGAGAAAATACTTTAACAAATTATGAATCATGATTCAAATCATAGTATCAATCCTCCAACTAAACGTGTCCTTAGTCTTAATTGATCCCTCGTGTCTACCAAAACGAGTACCACAAATGCCCGGCCGGGGTGAAGAAAAGTGATGCGCGAATCCTAATGCCGCCATCGACTTCTGCAGCTTCAAAAATTACACAGACAGTAGGTACTGACTTTTACAAGTTCTTAATTATTTCAACCAACACGATCCAAGATTATGGCTTTATATATAGACGTTGTCGCAAAACCTCATACGATGAAATATCTTCACAAAACGGCTGTCTTTTTTTTTTTTTTTCGGGTCTTTTTGCATTCATCAAAAGAGAGAGTTCGTACGAGATTTTTAATTTCGAAAGCGACACAACTTTGTGAAACTAACGCCCGTTTAGTTTGTTGATTTGAGTTTTTAATTCGAGTTGAAATGTGACTTTATGTGAGAGCTTTTTATTGTAATAAAAAAGTTAAATGTAACTGTTTCTGAAAACTTTTTACTGTAATAAAATTTAAATTCTAAACTTGAATCAGTGAAATGAACGAAATCTAACTTGCTCACTTATGGTGCTCAATTATTGTAATACACTGTCTAATGTGATACCAAAAATTAACAGTACGTACTGTCTTTGCTACAATAAAAATATCCCTATAACGACGACGTTTGTGGCAAGCAATTTCACAAGCACGAGATTTCTTTCTTTCTAAAGCGAAACAATTTTTTGAAACTACAAAACCTGATCAATATTTATGGTGCTTATATAGTAAAACATTGTCACTGTCTAGATTTCATAGTTTGAGTGCCATGAGTGATAAGTCCGTGACCGCCCATTATAGTTTCTTGTTTCTGAGTGTATTGAAGTAATACTTAATGAAACGGTTTAGTTCGCTAATTTGAGTTTTTAATTTAAGTTAAAATGTAATTTTATGTGAGATGTAGCAAAAAAATTAGATGTTACTGTTTCTAAGAGTTTTTTACTGTAACAAAACTTAAATCGGTGAAATAAACGGGGCCTAAATATCCTAACTGTGAGATGAATTGTGTGGGTCCCACCTAGGTGGATCTCAAAATAATTTATTCTCAACTCGAGGTCTCGTTCATTTCACCGATTTGAATTTTCAATTTTAGGTTTCTACAATTAAAAGCTCTCATAAAATATCACATCTAACTTTTTCTGCTACAGTTAAAAGTTATCAGAAAATGTCACATCTCAACTTGAATTGAAAACTCAAATCTGCGAAGTGAATGATGCTAGATCTGTAAAAGTTTTGTTCGGTTTCAGAAGTTGAGTTGGCTGATACTTTATATTTTGTAATTAACAAACTTGCTTCTATGATTTAAAAAAAAATTGTCATGAAAACTCGTAATAATCTTAGAAAGAATCTTATGCCTGTTTGGAATCATTTTCAAAAACGGTTTTCACGTATTTCGAGAAGTAAAAAATGAAAATAAAAATGAAACGACATTTGTTTAGTAAATATTTTGAAAACGAAAACAGTAAGAATAGTTTTTTATGAAGGAATTAAAAAACAGTTGAAAGTTATTTTCATTTTTTTGTTTTCATTTTTTAGTATTTATCAATAATATTATAATATATTAATTAATGAACACAATTTCATTTTTTTATTATACTCAAAACAATCTCTTAAAAAAACCAACCAAACGCAATTTCAGAATCGGTCTCATAATTATTCTCAAAACAATCTCATTTTTATTTTTAATTAAAAATAAAATCATTTTAAAACTAATTCCAAACGCACATATTTCTTAACAGAAGACTTTGTTCCTCTAGAAATCAAAGTTGTTTTTTTTATTAATGATATCTGAGAGCAAAATGGCTATCAACGGGGCCAACCATCCTCCCAAGAAAAAAGAAATGTTTTTTTTAATGAAAAAAAAAATTACATGAGAAGACTTGAGATTGTAAACCGCAGTTTTCATATGAGAAATAAAGGGGCCGTTTAGTTCGCTGATTCGAGTTGAGATGTGACTTTATATGAGAGTTTTTTACTGTATCAAAAAAGTTATATGTGACTTTATGTGAGAGCTTTTTACTGTAACAAAAAAGTTAGATGTGACTATTCTGAGAGCTTTTTACTGTAATAAAACTCGAATCGATGAAATAAACGATGTCTAAATATCCTGACTGTGAGATGAAATGTGTGGGTCCCACCTAGGTGGACCTCAAACTAATTTATTCCCAACTAGATCTGTAAGAGTTTTGTTCAGTTTCAGAAGTTGAGTTGGCTTATACTTTATAGTTTGTAATTAACGGACTTGCTTCTTTTGACATTAAGTGGACATTTGATTCATGGGTTTAAAACCTTGATTCAGAACCATTCTCAGTTTACGTGTGTTTTTTATAATAGAAAATACTGTAGCGAGCCACGAACCATAATCTGAACTATGACACAAATTCTTACTCCAAACGCAACAAGATTTTCTCTCATTATATTTTGGACTCTTCTACGATTTAAAAAAAATTGTCATGAAAACTCGTAATATCCTTAGAAAGAATCTATTATTTTTACGTATAGCCTGTTGATATACTTCACATAATCCAAGCCTTATTCCACATAACCAAATTTATCTTGGCCAAGTCACACTAGAACAAATAGGAGATAAGACGATGATTAAAAACTATTGTCAAAAGATACAACAACAGTTTAAAAGTCGTCGTCGTATCTAGAGTCGTAAATGTCTAAGAGATATGACGACGGTTTTTAACCGTCGTTTAATACGCGTGTGAGGCACCATAAGAGTTTAAAAAAGTACATTAGACGAGTGTTTTTAAAAAAAAATCATCGTCTGATGTCTAACTTTTAACGATGATTTTTAAATTAATCGTCGTTAAAAGTATTAAAAAATTAAAATATATATTTTTGCCAAAAACTAACTTTTTGCTCAAAAAAATTATTTCTTTGAATGTTATCACAAGTTATTGAACAACACACATGAAAAAATTCAAAACAACATGTTACAAATTCACCTTCTCACATGAAAAAATTCAAAACAACATGTTACAAATTCACCTTCTCATACATAATCAATATATATGTAACACAAGTATTTTAAAACCAAAAGTCTCTATGAAATCTAACAATGAAAAACCTAATTAATTCAAAGAAAACTCTAAATAAATAAAAAACTAATCTCAAAGAAAAGAAATTTTGAAAGATTAACAAAGTACCCATTTTGATGGTCATGGTGTAGTGATGGATATGGAGGTGAGGTCACGATGGCCAGCGACGTATGAGCATGATTGTGAGGCTCTTGGAGGCGGCGGCCAAGTTGAAGGAGTGAGGAGTGTAGAAGAGATGAGATGAGATTTGAGAGGGAACAAATATTGAAGTGTTGAGAAGAAAGTTAGAGAGAGTTAGGGTGTGAGGAAGAGAGAGAGCTTTGGAGAGATGGAGAGATTTTAGATAACAAACTCAGAGTCTGTAAGAGAATGCTTGAAGTTATAGATGAGATATCAAAGCTCTAAAAAATTTCCAAAAAAAATGAGCGGAAAAAAGCCGCATTTTTTTTTTTGAAATTTTTCGACATTAGACGACAATTTTTAAAAAGCCGCCATCTAATGTGCGCATACAAATTTTTCATATTCATCCCGCGTTTTTTAGCCCATTAGACGACGGTTTCTTAAAAAATATCGTTAAATAAGATAGTAACCGTCATCTAATCTCCTATTTGTTGTAGCGTTAAGTCTTCAAAATTCAAACAATTTCAAACCGGATTCTCCTTGGATCATCAATTCGTTTCATCTTACGCGCTATCATCTTTTAACGGCACTTCTCCATTAATGTAGACAACCCCACACAGATAATATCTCACTCCAAATTTTTTTTTTAAAAATTCTAAACATTGCCAATAAAATAAAATACCTAACAGCTACGATTTTAATTAGCATTTTTTAAGGGAAATTTTGAACATACTATGAGAAAATTTTATAAAATCACTCTTCTTTTATTCATTTTGAACATGTCATACCAATCATTTCGTTGATCTTATAGATAAATTTGGATAGAATCCGCGTTTTAAACACATTTTATACAGTTGAGGGTGCAATAATCACTTTTAAAAATTGGGGAAGAAGTTAACATAAGATTAATAACTCAAGGCTTAAATTGAAATAAACTCAATCAGTTTGGGGGCTTGAACTTACAATTAGTGTTAGGTCAACCTTCCGTTAGTACAACTTATTAGTTTGATATTCGGGTGTATGTTGAAACAGATCATATAATATAGGGTCATTTATGAAATTAATTCAAATAGGTACTATACAATAAAAAGAGTCATTAGCAATTGTTGGATGTAAAAGAACGGGCATTTTTTTCATTTAAGTGATTGAAACTTTTATTTTAACATATACTCCTGTACTTAAGATTTATACTATAAGACCTGAAAAGTTAACTAATAGTAGGTCCTCTATTTTTCAATAATCAGGTCATTTATATCAACAACGGTCTATATACATATTTTAATTTTGATGTAATTTTAATTAAATTAACTAATTTAAAACGTGCACTATTAGTATGACCCTATCATAGAAAGGCTTTTTTTGACAATTTTTTGACACAAAAATTAACTTTGAAGTTTAATATAAATAATCACATCCATATCATATTATAACTCATAATTATATAAAAAAAAATAGTTAAATTGTTCTAGTTTTTTAAAAATAGAGAAGATAAGATATGTCACTTTAAGATTTTCGGGCCAAATGGGGCACAATAATCTTAGTTAAGCGACCGTTGCTAATAACCTTTAAAAGAAAACTAATCTTTAGCGCGTTATGCACACGTGAATTATTCAAAATAATAGTTATACAAATTGTTTTTAAAAAAAGAAAAAGAAGAAAAAAAAAGACAGAAAATAAATGAAGACGAAAAGGGAAAAGATCCGAAGCAAAAAATAGGAATAAAAAGATTTTAACTTATTTTATTATATTTTAAATTAGTCTTATTTTGTTTAATTCGTTTTTTATTTAATCAGGCATGATTTTATTCTATTTTAATGTATTTTTGTTCAATTTTATTTCTTACTTAAATTATTTATAGCATTTTTATCTGAATGGAACTGAAAATTTGATACAAGACGGTGTTAAAACTGACAAAATTAGACAAAAAAATCATTTAAAAATAAACAACCATTAGAATAAAGAATAAAAAAAATTAAAAATTATTACGACCGTCGGATGGAGAGACGCATGTGTAATTCATTTAAAATAACAATTGTAGAAATTATTTAAGGAAAAAACAAAAAGAAGGAAAAAAAGTATAGACAAGAATGATGAGGAAAAGGGGAAAAGATTTGAAGCAAAAGATGAAAAAAAAATATATTTTAACTTATTTTGTTGTATTTTAAATTAGTTCTATTATTTTATTTTACTTATTTTTTATTTAATTTAGTGTGCTTTTATTTTATTTTAGTATATTTTTGTTTAATTTTACTTTTTATTTAAATTACTTATAATATTTTAATACGAGTGATATGAGAAATTTAAGGGAACGTTTGTTTCCTATATTCGTCCATAATTCTGAATCATGATTTATGGTTCTTTATAATATTTTTTTCACAAAAAATATACGTAAAACAAGAATAATTCTAAATACATAAATTAAACGTCCTCTTAATGTAAAACCGTGTTAAAATGAACAAAATCGGACAACAGATGAGTTGAAAACAAACAAATAAATAAAGTAGATAAGAAAAATTAATAATTAAATTCAGAACGAATCTCAGCCGTCTGATCAAGCGTGGAATTTACGCTCAGACGAGGGCGCGTGGAGGTCTGCCTTGACAAGTTCGTAACTTCAGCGGGCTCCGCGACTTTTACCCACCAGTGAATGAGCGCGCCACGTGTACATCGCTGTAGGCCACTTCCTTATTCGCATGAGATTCGCTGCGGCGTGCTTTACCTGAGCTGGTTTCTACAACTACTAGAGTTTGGACACGTGTCTACTCAGTTGAACTTTTAAATCACATGCTGCCACGTGAATCTCACTGAAGATGCCTTCTAATCATAGATGGACGCATGGTAAGTTTAGTAAACCCAGCACACTGAATCATTCTTCCGGAAATTCAGAATCGCCAATATTTCTTCCTCCGAAAGAAAACCCAGAGAAATCCATAAACCCTAGGTTTACAGTTCTCGCTTCCGATTAAAGCTTCCGTTCCAAGGTCTCTGCCCAATTCGCCGGCGATTTGGATGGGGATCATTCGTAGTGGCTTCTCGTTCATATTGGGAACGGTCTGTGGGGTCTACATCGCCCAAAACTACGACGTTCCGAACATCAAGAAGCTCGCCAACACCGCTATCGAAATGGCTAAGGAAGAGGAGAAGAAATATCGCAAACGCAAGAAAGGGAACGACGACGATTAGTTGCTGAAGCGACGCCTTTTTCTGCCACCCAGGTTCTTCGATTTTGGGGATTTTTGTTTTTGTTGGATTTTATACGAATAGGTAAAATGTGCACAGAAATTGGAAATAAGAGAGGAAATTTTCATAGATGATTGGGATTGAAAAACCTCTTCCTGAATAATTTCATTCTTGAGTGAAAAGATCTGATTTTTATTGTTGAGAAAACTAGCGGGGGATGTGTTTCTAGGGCTTAATTGCTATTTTCTCCCCTTAATTTGGTCACTATGATTAATTTTTATCCCTTTTAAAAGGAATAACTGGTTTTGGATGGAAGAGACTTGCTTATAAGAATATGTGGTGATCATTTTGTTGCTTGATGTAGGATCAGAAGATGATTAGCTTTCTGCTTATGTTACGATTTTTTATTTTTTTTCAAAAGCTTATATTTAAGTGGAAGCGATGATGGTTCAAAAAAAAAAAATTGCTAGTTAAATGCGGGGCATAGATATAGAATCATAGAATTGTTAATGATGAATGATCAGTGGCATGTAAAGCAGAGTCCTACTTTTAAGTTGTGACATAACTTTATTCATTCCAAACTATAGCTGAATGAAGAACAATGAGTTGCTTATGGCCTGTTTGGTTCACACGTTTGAATTTAAATTTTGTGAGAGAATCCATGAGCAGAAAAGTATTGTAGCAGAATCAGATTCATGGTTTCACGATCACACTCGTGAAATGGGCCCTTAGATTCCCACCAAAACTACAGTTTGTTCCTCTGTTAAATGTTAACTGCTGTTCAGTCGTGTTCTTTTTCTGAAACTTTCTTGCCCACAGTTTTGTTTTTGTTTTTCATTTACGCGTTGAAACGATCTTGAGTTCCCTTTGGGAAGGGAAAAGTAAGCTCACATTGAACCTTTGCTGCTTAGCCTTGGTTTGTTGAACTTTTGCACTGGAATGCAACCAGACTTCCTGAAATTTACACTTTTGTATTAGTACCCAATGTTCTTGTAATTGATAAATGGTGGCTGTTAGTTTCATAGCAATTCTTTCAGTTCGTTTGGAAATTCACACCGTGATTGATAACTTATATGTTGGCTTTGTGAATCTTACCTTTTGACTCTCGAGTATAGGATTGCTAGATGATTGATGTACCACTATTGAAGTCTGTTAGAACACACGTGGTTCCTTGATACTACCGTGTACAGTAGTGTAGATTAGCTTTTCTCCTGCTCTCGTTAGTTTGTACACTACATTCTTTGTGTACAGTGATGTACTGATAGAGCGACAGGTGTATCGCCTGACGTGTTTACTTGAGACGATAACTAGTTTTGAAAATTCAATGGTGTTTCTTAACTATTTGACCTTTTGCTCTTTTTTCTTGGATTTTAAAACGCCTTCTATAGTGTGATCTGGTATGGTTTAAAGCTCAACTACTAGTTGGGTAACTTCTCTATTAGCTATGAAGAGGGGTAGGAATTTATGAACGAACTGTACTGATGCTTCTGGTGGTCATGATAAATCCAAAAGCAAAACGTTTAGGGCTGGAAACTCGAAGCTTAATTTTCAGATCACATTGGCTGCTGTTGCTGATAGTGATAGGATCGCCAACTTCATCCTGTAATTGCGTACAGTACATCTGTGAGTTCACGCTTTATATACTATTAACCCTGTCAAGGCGTTGAGTGGAGTTTTCTCGCAACAAACTTTACTCTGGAGTTTCAGTTCAACTGGTCCTGTGAATTGTAAAAAATAAGGAAAATCTACCACGTTGGCTCACCCCTTTAGTTTTGTGTTATTCACTCATAATTCTGCACTTCTGAAGCTGGTGTTGAGAGGAAAAGTGGGGGCGGAAATATTATAACTTGTAAAAAGGGGTATTAATCTTTACGTCTATCTGTTGAGGGGGCAATTAAGGGTACATCATTAAAAATTAAATTTAAGGTTGGCTTTGTTAAGTTATTACTGCATTCCATTCTAATAGCTAACCAAGCATAATACTAATATCATGTTTGTTCGGAATTTCAACCGAACGTTGGAATTCCTATTTAAATTTCATTCCATTTCAATTCCAGTTTAATTCTATCAAACTAAATCTCACTCCAGAACAAAATTCCAAAAATAACTCAAGTGTCCGCAGGATGTTCTGAGATCTGACCCGGTTTCAGCCCTTAATTTTTTGAAGATTGATTCCATGGGCACTCCCCTATTACATACCATTAGAACCCTTTAATAAACTATTTAACATCGCCTAGCAAAATGAAAAGAACAAAAGAAAAAAAAAAAAACACACACACTTATCAAAACCTTCTTCTGATGATGATATATCTTTCGTTAATCAGTACAAAAGGTGGAGTGGTTGATTTTTGTCGAGGTTTTAAAATCATATAACTCTTTGATGGACCCTGATGTGATTTAGAACCTTTTGAAATTGGTAGCTAAAATAAGACAAAGTGCACAATTGGGTCGCTAAAATTGAAATTAACCCTAGAAAAATGGATTAAAAAATGATTTTAGTTTGTTTTTATCATCGTAATCATGCCTAAGCATTGGCCCAAAATTTATTCCCTTTAGTAATTAACTATCCAATTTTGACTAATCAAGTTTTTTTTTTTTTACTAAAGTAATAGCTAATGACGTGTTTAGGGCGAACAAAGCAATGTGGTGAAGATTTCCTGATTCGTAATTAGAGAGAGAGAGAGAGAGAGAGAGAGAGAGTTGTTAGTGGAATCAGAAAACGTAAATGCGGTGGTGGACAAGATTGGGCCACAAACCACTCAAAGGCCTATAAATTATTCAACACATCAACTAGTAATTTCTTAGTGGTTAGAGGATGATCTTTATCTCGTTGCTTTGAATATTTAAGTAGGTAATACTTTATAACAAAGTTAGTTAAAAAATTAGTGGTTCACAATTCACAAAGCAGCAAGTATTTATTCGTGGCGCATATTGTGAAATCTGTATCACGTTGGCAATTTTTTATTCAGTCTACATCTTTTTTTTAAACCTATGTTTTTTTTTTTAGCTTAATTTATTTGAGAAATGCGGACCACAACAGAGAACCATATGATTACGCAAGTTGGTGACCCTTACCACAGTATTGTCTTCAATCTTCATTGCTATTGAGATCACCTCCAGGCGCCATCTATGCCACATTATAATTTACATACAGGAGAAAGATAATTTAGAAGAAAAGAAAAAAATAATTGATACAAGTATGATTTAGCGTTAATTTTAAACCTGACTTTACTACAAAGTGTAGAGTTGAAGCCCCCCATCTTAAATTAAAAGTAAGCTAGATTTATGTGATCGAATAGGAAATTTAAGCCTAAAGAAATGTTTAATCCCCTAAACAAACACTAATTTGAGAAGGGTTGTAGGTTTAAGTACTCACTTTTGGTGTACAAGACCAAAAAAAAAAAAAAAAAAAAAAAAAAAACCTTACTTTTGGTGTATATAATTGGCAAAGCATAATTGGTCTGGTAGAATAAGTCCAAAGTTTTTTTAATTTCTTTTTTCTTTATAAATGAATGAACAAGTCCAAAGCTGACATCTTTGAGAAAAAAAGACAAAATAAAAAGAAAAGAAGTTCAAAGCTGACATAAAACATATTAATCCGAACATTGGGACTCGGCATGTAATGTAAGTGCTGATGGCTGATGATGAAAACACCATCTTCACAGTCCCTGTCTTGAAGCAATCCCATTAAATAAGGGCAGTTTTATTTTAGGTTTGGTCTCCTAAATTTTTTAGATGACCTTTTTGCAGGAAAGCCGAGTCTATGTCTGTCTGTGCTTTATTTTATTTCTTCCATGTTTGTTTGGAGAAGCTTTACGGTGGAGGAGAAGGCAATTTGACTCCACTAGTAACAACTATTGTTTGTAATCGTGGATTAATTTTTGACTGGTAAGTTTAGTTTATGTTCGTATTAAAAATTTACAACGCGATATAGAATTATTCCTACTACAAATTTGATTGTTAAAAAATTAATCTTGGTTAAAACACAATTCCCTTTTGTAAAATAAAATGGCCTTTATAAATACACCCATTCAATAAAGGCAAATTCCCACCACATTTACTGCAAACTTCCCGGTATACATCATGGACAACCGCCTTTTTTTGGACCCTACAAAAATTTGCCTGCCAAAACGAACCAATGCAATTTGGCAGTACGAAATTTAACGGAAGTTGTCTACTTCAAGTCTTCCCATCACATTATGTGGTCCTTGAACACTTTGATGCAAAAACAAGAAAAGGAAGTTGTTCTAGTGGCCCATGTTTTCCGAGCCCCCACACTGAATTTGAAAACCTCCTTCACTAATTTCAAATTTCAGGAGACAAAGTTGTCAATTTAGTCTTTAGAGATATCATTCTTCCCAAGGGAAGAAAAAGTTTGAGCACATTTTATTCTCACAACATGGTGGATCTTTCTTACAAAAGTTTATAAAAGCGTGAAAAGCTTAAGAAATGGTGCTCGTAGGTTGAATTTTTTGAAATCTTGCATAAATTGATGTAACATACAAAAAAAAAATGTACAAACAGATATAATACAATGACTATCTTCTAGTCCACCTCCCTTTTGCTCCTTTTCCACCGAATTTTCCCCTCAATTGCTGAAGTAGAACTACGGAGAAGGCTAAAAAAATCTTCTCCTTTCTTTAACCATAAGAAAGATCTCATATTTCATTTTAACACGCACTGGTCTTGAAGGATTTGGCCAGTCCAAGGAATCACACAACAATCAAACATAATTACAGTTCCTAACAAACTAATGCCGTATCACACCTCATCATCCGCAGATGAAGTTCTCGTCGCCGTCAAAGCGATTTTTTCAGCCACCTCAGACACAACAAGTCTAGTAAGAAGCAGCCCTGCAATTAGAGCCGATCCCATCAGCATTGTGAAAACTAAGCTCCAGCTCTTGGCAGAAATGTAGCCTGTCAACAAGGGTCCAATTGCAGCCCCAACAGAGCCTGTTCCATCTATAATTGCCGTTACGGTCGCGAGTGCTCGCGAGTTCCCTTGCAGTGAGCTATGTGTTCCCAGGTCAGCCGATACGGCCGTTGTTATGAGAGCATATGGCCCGTTCACAAACACGCCGGTTATGAACATAAGGGCAATGTTTATAGTCAAGGAAGTATGTCCATAGCTTCGGTAGAAGAAGAGAGCAGGAATAGCACAATACATGAAACTCGCCGCTGTTATTGCTCTCCCGTCTAAACGATCAGAAATGTGACCGGCTAGGATTCCTCCAACAACACCTCCGACATCAAACAATGTAGACAAGTTTCCAGCAGTCTCATTGGACAAGTACTTGCCATCAATAGCTGCAAAATGTAACCATATAAAAATGAGAACAATTCTTGTGGTTGACACATTTTCTGTATCAGGATTGGAAAAAAGGCAAATTGAATTACCTGTGTGACTAATGTAGAAAGGAAGCCAATAGAGGAATGTATAAGCAACCAATTTGGCAAAGAAGAGGCAAAGAGCAAAAGGAGCAACTCCAGGAATCTTCCATGCTTCAATGAACCCCACAGCTTTCTCTTTACTCTCTCTGTCCGACCTCAACAACAACGGTTCTGCGAGCACCTCTCCACTCTTCTCCAGAGAATCCACTTCATCTTCTTCTTTTACAGCTCCAACAGATTCAGGACTAACAGGTAAGAAGAAGAAAACCACCAGACCAATGAATGCTATTAAGAGACCAGGCACAACAAAGGACCAGCCCCATCCATAGCTCAATAAAGCCGAAGCAAGCAAAGATCCCGTGATGTTTCCAACGGAAGTGTGAGCATTCCATATCCCCATAATCAGCCCTCTCTTCTTCTTCCCAAACCAGTTACCGACCACCGCGACGACTGAAGGCCATCCAGTTGATTGGAACAGACCAGCAATCATTTGAGCTATAAGGAAATAGTAAAAACTATGGATGTTCCCCCAGTACCCCAATCCGAAAAAGGAAGTGAACACACCTGTTCCTATCATTCCTATCGTCAAAAAGATCCTCAAATCCATTCTATCCCCCAAGTGACCAGAAAAATACATTCCAATGGCATAAACAGCGAGGAACGCCACGTCGAGTTCACCAAGAAGGGATGTCCCGTCCAGTCCATTGAATGGAGCCCAACCATCACCAAGCACCCAAGAAAGCCTTCTGCTTTCTGCCGGTTCACTAACATAACTAATCCTCCATGGTGCAGATTTCAATCCCACATCAGGGGATTGGGGATCAAGAGAACTCTTGACAACACTTGTGGTTTTCCTAGCAGCATGGTAGCTAGCGTATGCCAAAAAAGTCACAATTAGGATAATGGCTTGGTGGGTTTTGAAGGAAAGGGTGGACTTTTTTATGTGCTCCAGAAACTTAATTCCTGGAGGCTTGCTGTAATTTCTCTCATGTGCCGTTTCTGTCAATGAACCCATGTACTGCAGTAAAGAGGAAAAAGTCCTTCTGCTTCCTCTCGTAGACCAAACCCAAAATCTGCAATCTGAGGGGGGAAAAAAAAAAGAAAAAGAAAAAAAATCCATCAAAATGTGCTTCCTAAGACAGAAGCATTAAAAAAGTTCATGTTGGTGAAAGAAATAACTTAGCTTTAAGTGAATGTAATTTGTAAACGTGATACATAATTAAGTCAACAGGTTGGTTAAGGAAAAGTCAATTGAAGCAAGTGCCAGAACCATATTTTCAGGGGGGGGAACAAAAAAAAGAGGTGCCAGAACCATATAAGAGAAATTGTATTCTTAAGAAGAAAAGTTCGCCGCTTTTGCTAGGAGGAAGAGAAAAAACTTGCGAATTATAAAATTATTGTAACAGATATTGATGGATACAGTGTGGAAAAGAATAAAAAATAAAATAAACTCTAAACAAGCAACCAAAGTCAAAGCGAATTGGACGCAAAGCTATATATATATATATATATATATAAGACAAGATGAGAAATTGAGAAACTTTGCAATCAAAAGATAGGAGCTTTGCCAGAATAAGAATGAACCTCCCAGCTAAATCACCAACGAAGATAAGAAGAGAAGAAAACGAAAGAAAAGGAAAAGGAAAAGGAAAAAACAAATAAGAATAGAATTCAACTTTTCATGATTTCTTTCCCAATCTGCAAAATACAGATCAACAAATCTAAAAACTGGAAACTTCAAAACTAAATTCTGAATGATTAGAAACAAAAGGGAATTTCGCAACAAAAGTTCGATGCTCCGGCAAAAGTCAAAACTTTCTTCTTTGGATCAAATCCAGTAAATCAGACGAAAAATAGAAAAGAAATCTTGTTAAACCATTAGAAACGAAAAATCTGTGAAAACAAATTGAAATTCAACCATTACGCGAACCAAATTTACAGAGAAACTTACCTCTGGCTCGGCTGAGATTAAGTGCAATGTGTTTTCTTCTCTAGAGATGTGTTCGTCTCTCTTTCTCACTCTAAAATTATCACTTCTCTCTCTCTCTTCTCTCTCCTCTGAAACTCTCTGGTTTTGGTGTATCTTAACGAAGGAGGAAGTTGATTCTTTCCTGAAAGCTGTGAATGAAGATTATTCGAAGGCAAATGGGGAGTGCAGCGCAAGGATTCTTAAGCCGGTTATCAATAATATTTTAAAACTGTGAAATTCCGCTACTGCCCACGGCTACCATTTGATATCCACTAGGATTCAACCTTGGTTTCTGACGTCGAGGTTTCTGTTCTATGTTTGAGTTTACTAGAATGCCCCTGGCTTAAGTAGTAATGGACGCGTTTGGAACTCGTCCCAAAATGATTTTAATTTTTGTATGAAAATGAAAATGTAAACGTTTTCAATCTCAGACATAAATTATTTTTGAAAATGCGTTTGATAGTTTTATCAAGAAATTATTTTCAGTGTAAAAAAACTATTAATGTATCTCTTTCTCTCTCTACTCGAGAGAGGAGAAAATAAAAAATCACTAAAAGTCGTTTTTCATTTTTCTTTCATTTTACACTAAACTAAAAAATCGTTTTCATTTCTGTTTTTTGTCTTTATTGCGCCAAACGCCGTTTGAGAACGTTTTCATTTTTTTTCTTAAAAAATGTAAAAAATAAAAACGAGATCAATTCTAAACACGGCCAAAAATTTCGCTTTTAGGTGTTGTGGTGCGATTCTCACTTGGAAATAGTAAATACCACGCCGCCAAGTTTTGCCCAAGAAAACAGGAACAATGTATAGGAATACACACAACACATATATGTATGTACGTGTGTTTGTTTGTGTTTGAATGTGATTCGGATTCGGACTTAAACCATGCTAATTGTCTTACTTCAAAATAAATCAATGCGATTAAATAGGTTTTAAAAAAAAATCTACCTTCATTTAGAAAAAAAAAAAAAAAAAAACATTGTCCAACCCTTTGAATTTATAGGAATTTCATTTACCTAGCAATAAATTGTATTCATACAATTTGCGTGTAAATAGTTGGAAAATCTTTTATTAGAATTAAAAACAAATAACTCATCGGTATTTTGGAGGTCTGAATCATCAAATTTCATTAACTTTACATATTTTTTATTTTTATTTTTTGCCAAAAGAGATATAATTTGTCTTTTTTATTATTTTATTAAAAAAGAAAAATAACTTATCATATTTCGTAGGTCTGAATCATCAAGTTCTATTAACTCTACATATTTTTTATTTTTATTTTATGCGAAAAGAGATAGAATTTGTCTTTGTTATTATTTTAATTTGTTGGCATCTCATATTTTTGAAGGAATAATTTTGGTATCACGTATTTAATAGCGAAAAGGTTCTAAACTGAAAAAAGAAACTATTGACAATGACCTCTGAGAAGGAGTTTGAAAAATTTCTATTTGATTAAAGTAACAATTAGAGATGAATTACCATCATAAATCTCAACCTATTCCTTCCATCGGCAGTTATCTTCCCAGTTATCACTCGACGTTTAGTTCACAGATTTAAAATTATGATTTAAAATTATTTTTAATTTATGTATATTTTTTATGAAAAAAAAATATTATAATGAGTCACAAATTTTCATGTCAAATCACTTTTTTTCATTTTTTTTCTTTATTTTCCTTTTTTCCCTTCTTTGTACAAGTAATACTTAATTTTTTACTATACACGATAGCCTCATTCATTTCGTTGATTTGAGTTTAAAATTCGAGTTGAGATGTGATTTTATGTGAGAGTTTTTTATTGTAGTAAAAAAATTAAATGTGACTGTTTCTGAGAACTTTTTACTGTAGTAAAACTTAAATTCTAAACTCAAATCGGTGAAGTGAACGGGACCTAAATAACTAAACAGTGTCATGGCGTGACGAACGCTTTCCCTCGATCGATTAAACTTGTAGACATTTTCAATAATTTTTTATTCGTTTTTCTTCGAGAATTATTGTTATGTCAAATATCCGCCAACTCTCACTGCCTTATTTTGTGACGTCTTTGCCACACGCATGACACGTGCCCCAATCTGTCTCATAAGTCTTTGGCCCTCATTTCACGCTTTCAATTCGATTTTCCAAATACTTGCAAGTAGGGTGACAAGAACATCACAGAATGTAATAAAGCAAGTTGATTAGGATTTAAGAGGTCATTTCGGAGAAGAAAAACCATGATTCAGAGGAAAACCTGGCGAGTAAGCTTGGTGAGTCTATTATAAGCAAGTATAAAATAGCTTTTTTTTTTTTTTTTTTTCAAGTATTTGGTTTTATTTTCTTGATACGGGTGTCAACTTAGCTGGATACACGTTATTTTCGAGAGAGTGACAATTCGGGGAAGAAACATTTCGTCCCCGTTGATTTATGCACTAGAAAACTCTGAAGGCCTCTTTTTTCTTTTTCTTATCCACCTTATCTTTAATAATTGTTCTCTTGTAGTTCTTATATATTTTTTTTATAATTTTTATAAGAATCTATAGTGTTATAATTCAATACGCCATACCAACTGCCATATGTATTTTATATAAGATCCAAAAGTTCTGCATGTTCTTGGATAATGTTATGTATGTATAATATATTGTGTGTGAAAAATGACATTTATTTGACTAGTGATGAGAAGGCCTTGAAGAATTGGATTTGACACTTGAGAATAATGTGCCTTCCTCGTGTCAGTGATCATATTCTTTTTCTCTTTTATTCACCTTTTTTTCCCTTTGCTCCCAACAAATTGATTATGATGGTTTCCGAAACGATTTCGGATGTAAAAATGTGTATTTAACATATCGTATATAATAAAAAAATTTATAAAATTTTAAAATAATTTATAGATTAAATTAAATTATGTATGAATAAACTAATCAAATTAATTTATTTACCTAACGAACGATTAGGTCGATAATTTGAGTTTTTTGACCACGAACGTTCGTTGCTCCAAATTAGTTTAGACACCTGAATCTTCCTCGTCAATTCTCAAAATTTACGAAGACGTGTGTGTAGGCACACTTGAAACAAAACGAGATTAGCAAACAAACACTCAAGTTTTTCACGAACACAACACATGCACGACGTTGAACTTTTAGAGAAATTTTCATTTTCCTCACACTCTATAATTCAGCCACTATAGCTAGGGAGAGCAAAAAATTGTGTTCTCCAATTTTTTACAATCTCTTATTTATAGAGTAGAAGTTAGACTCCCAGAAGAAGTCTAATCTTTATCTCCAAGATAAAACTTGATAATTATATCAAACTTCTAATTTGATTTTTGAAACACAATCCCTCTATCTCATTTATCCTCTTGGCTGGCCACTACAGGGAGATTCCTCCTGTGGTAGGTGCATATTGCCGGCAAAGAATATGACAAAAATTATGCATTTTATCATGTAGTCTAATTTTGACTAAAATTCAAATTCTAATTTAAGTCAAACTTAAATCAATTGAATTTCAAATTGGACAACTTATCAAATAAGTCAATTGGATATATTGCGTGTACACCATGTGGACACCTTCACATGTGTGTTCTAAAATTTAAATTTAAATTTAAATAATCACATTATTTAATTTATAATTAATTCTCACTTAATTATTCTTGAATGTTTTATTTTAGAATTCTATAATTCTAAAATTTTCATTTTGCCCTTAATGTCTTGTAGGATAATAAGAAGGACGCATGGACTTATGGACCTATAAAATAATTAATTAAACTCTCTAATTAAAAATTAATTTTAAAAGTTACTTTACTATAAACTTGGAATTACACTCTCGTAATTATAGACATAAGTTACATATAAATTGTGAAGTGTCCATTTGATATAGTCATTACATATAGATCAATCTTCCATAAATAACTCATAATTAGAGTTAGGTTAAATCCGTTAACCTCTCTAATTACATCTTTACCCTTGAGTACCATTGATTCTCTAATAGACAATGATTCATAAAACAAGTCCATAAGTCAGAGCTCCTACTAGTCTAAGTACGAATCAACCCTCAAGGGAATTATTTATCTACTTATTTCTCAAGAATGAATGGATTTCATCTTGTATAATAACATTCTCAGCTACTTATTTCATCATGTTTTTAAAATACAAGGAATATGATTAAACATCTTGAAATCTGTACCAAGTAAATTAAAAGACATAAATCCACAAATTGGAGTCTACTAATAACTTAAGATTAAAATAATTCTATACATGACCATTAGTAAACTCAATTAGAATTTCTATACTTAATGAAAATTATCTAAAATTTATATTGTGTCTATGTCCATGTTCTACATAATCTCATTATGCATAATACACTTATTCAATATCTCTCCATTTTAATAGTACGGATAATATTGTTCCATTCTAAATGGGAATGACATGTATTATTAATGTTTTAATTAAATATTATGAACTAATTAAATTCATTAGCAACATCATTTTGATTATTATCCTTAAATATTATCCTTTCGCATATAACATTTTTATACAATATTTAAGGTCACATAACTAATCATGAAATTTTCAATTATATATTCATAAAATATTCAATAATATATGCACATAAAATAATGAATAAACTCTTTTATTAATTAAATAATAAATATCCTATTACATCTCATGTTTCTAGGACACCATTCCTAACAGATTATTTATCTATTTCACTTTAGTTATTATTTTTGTCGTTATACTTGTTGCACCATGGTCGAGATTTCTGACCATTTGTCCAAGTAAAGCCGTCGAGAATTCCAGAAGGCAGGATCGGGCTTACCTGTCGATAAGTACTAGTTAAGGGAAATATCCTTTGAATAAGGAGTTCCTAAGCAGCTGTGTGATTGTGGTCGAGAAATCCCAAAAAGGTCATAAAGATGTCTACATAGAGAAGTCGACAAGTCCAAGATAAGGCTGAGATCAATCTAAAGCCCGCCAAATCAGGAAAGGATAACTCTTATCTTATATTCAATATCAAATAAAAGAATCGATATAGATTATCAACTACAACCATGTATTTAAATTCAAACAATTAAATGTGGAGATAAAGCTAAGTAAAATCTTGTCTAAAAATGAGATAAAAAGCTTATCTCATGATGTGATCTAGAGATAGATATATTATGTACATAAGAATCTATAAATAAAGGTTAAACTCCTCATTTAGTTTCTATGTACAATTTTTCACTTAGAGAGATTCATTGTATTTCTTGAGATTTAATGCATACACAAGTGGACGTAGACGATAATATTCCGGAGAGCCACTATAAACTTTTTGTCTTCTTCACTTTTTATGCATTTACTTTTTACTTAATTCGTGTGGATTGATGCGTGAGTGATCTATCGTAAAATAAATTTTGGAGTTGACTAATTTTCTTTGTTAATAATACTTTTTTTAAAAAAAAAAAAACTCTGGGTAGAATTAGATACTTTCGTATCGTTATACTGGAGCAAATTGATAATACAGTCATGAGACTCATTACCCGCAAATATCCAAGATAACGTTGATCACTAGTTTGGCAAATGAATTATCGCTCCTACTAGAGAAATAATGCGTTTATTTTGGTCATCGACGTAGAATCCAATTCTATCAAGTAATAAATGCTTGTCACGAAGGCACCCCATATATATTTCATATAAAACATCCCTTTCTATGTGGGGGTTACCTCTCAGTTGGCTTTTGCTTTCTAGTGTACGATCGACACCCATACAGATCATAAACCTTTGTAGGTAATCCCCTTTGTACACGTATATCGTATTTTCTCCTTTTTCCTGAATGTTGGGTTTGATCAATATTATATTAAAAATCAATAAAAAAAACAAAAACAAAACAAAACTGACATACTGATATAGGTCATTGATGAATCACAAATTACAACCGAACTCCACTTAAAAGGTACTTTTTCATATCTTACCAAAAAATTCTCATTTTCTTACATATATCTCATAAAAGAATGTGACATATACTCTCACGTATTATATTTGCAAATATAGTGTTATGATGCATATTATCACGCCCCTTAAAAGGTATTGTTGATGGTGATTCTGATCAACAAGAAATTATTAACTCTCCGAGAACACTCGCACTAATCATTCGCGTATTAATTAGAAATTAATGGTGCTGAATAAGTAAATGAGACTAGAGTTTATAGTGGTTTGGCTAAAATTCATTGCCTAATCCACTTGTACATGCACTAATGTGTTGTAGATTACAAGCTCTCTAGAGTAGTATTTTTGTGTGTCTCAAAAAACGTAATGAACTTTTGTGGCTCTATCTTATACATATGAGAAACCCCTTGCACTTCCCGAGAAAATCAACCTTTATCCCTTAATTTAGGGATTTGGCAGCTGAATTTTCCTAGTATTGCTTCCCGGTCAGGTTAACTACTCTTTACCCAATGCCTGATTTCCTGATTCCAATAGTGGCGGTAGGTGATACAGGACTGACAGCGGATTTGACCGGGTTGATGTCTCGACGTCGGGTCCTCACCACATGGGTTGGGCCCTCGACGCGCATCAACGCACGTGACTTCTCGACGTCTAAAGGGCACTCTGGACACACTGGTTCCCTCGGCGTCAACAACCGGTCCTCAACGGGGAGTTCTCAGCGCTTGTCACTCAAAGGGACGGTCGATCGCTCGACTGTGGTGTAACATGTACTTATAATTTTGTCTACCTCAAAAATCCCTTAATTTTTTAACTTATTGAACTAAAGATTTCGTTGTATCGGAAGTAACGGGATAGTAGAAAATAGAATAGAAAAACATTTTGCACAAAAATATTGAGCAGTTCATAACCTAATTAAAGGCCTCGTTCACTTCGCTGATTCGAGTTTAGAATTCGAGTTGAGATGTGATTTTATGTGAAAGTTTTTTACTGTAGCAAAAAAGTTAGATGTGATTGTTTGTGAGAGCTTTTTACTATAGAAAAACTCAAATTCTAAACTCGAATCAGCAAAGTGAACGGGACCTAATTGTTTTCTATATTCTGTACTTGGTGACGCGCTTGCAAGCGAAAAGAGAACGAGAATACATGTATTATAGTAAAAGATTTGGCGGTGCCACGCGCGTCAATTAAATATTAAATCTACACCGCCCAATCCAGAAAATCTGTTATCCAACGGCTGCGATTCTTCAAGCTCAAGAGTCAGCATGTTCACACTGCAAGTGGGTCTTTACGGACTCCGAAGGGGCATTTTCGTTAGATTAACAATTCATGAACCAATCCCACCAGAATGGCAAACCAGTAATTTGGAAAAACCTTCAGGGGCATAAACGTCAGTCCATTAACAGGCGCCAATAAATATGCGAAGGCGCGGGCGGATCACGGAAGAGGATATTCGAATATCCAAAAGGAATTATTCCAAACATGGAGTATATATTCTTCCTGCTGCCCGCCATCTCGGACCCACAATTCCACGTAGGCGTACGGATTGATGACGTGGAATATTCAATGGATTGTGTTCATTTTTGTTCGGCGATCAATATGAGAACGACACGTGGAGATGTCATGCCTGGCTCTGTCTTGAAGGCATGTCCGTGTCCGGACACAAAAACGACAATCAGTGGGAGCCTTGGGAAAGACCAAGGAAATTTCATCGCTTCTTGGCAGTTTTCATGCAAATTATAAGGGGCTTCCCTCTTTTGTATTCTTGCATTCATTGATTGGAAAGGAAGACCACTAGTTTTTTACCTTTTTTTTGTTTTCTTATAATTTAATTATTATTATAATTATAAATTTAATTTGTATTTTTATTTTTATGAATCACAAGTATCTTACATGCAACTTGTTTTTTTTTTTTTTAAATTATAATAAGGTTAAAAAAAGTATCTTACAGCAAAGAAGAATTAGGGATTTACTCAAAAAAAAAAAAAGAATAATTATGGACCATCAGATCTCCGTATAATTTTGTTAAATTATCATTTTTTTTCTTAAGATTATGTTGTATTTTTTTTCGTCCCGTTCATTTCATCGATTCGAGTTTTGCTATAGTAAAAAATTCTCAAAAACAGTCACATCTAACTTTTTTATTACAGTAAAAAGCTCTCACATAAAATTACATCTCAACTCGAATTAAAAACTTAAATCAGCGAACTAAACATGTTTTTTGAACATTGTACATGAAAGGGTAGTCAAATTAACAACGACTTTGGTGTCGTAATTATGAACTGGATTTTCACTTATCTACCAAAAAAAAAAGTTATGAACTGTTGGTTTCAATATGTGTGTTTTGATAAAAAAATATGACCTACAAATGACCAAAGATATAAAACAAAAGTGAATTATTTGTTCTCTCTCTTTCCTTTTTGAAAGAATTTTTTCTTTGTTTTCTTCTCTCCTTTTGGTGGTAATTAGAAAATAAACGGAACAAAATATATGGAATTTTTTCCCTTGTTCCCTAAGATATAGCGTCCCACAAAATTTATATCAGAAATCATAAGCAAATCCCATAAAAATAATATCGAGAGGCTCGTAAAATTTTCTGGTAGTATAGCAGTACAGGACAAAACAAACAACAATTGAGGTCTGTTTTTGTAGAATTTGACGGTAGTGATATTCAGTGATTACACATGAAGCGTATATCATACCGATATGGAGACTTATAATCCATTTTAGGGCCACTAAAATCCACAAAAATCATTTGAATTTTTCATATGATTCTGCTAACATTTTTAGGACTCAACTTTTTCTGTTTAGGGTGGATTTGGTAATTTGAACGGACAGAGATGGTCTAGAAAATATTCAAAGCGAAAAAGGAATGGGCTAATCCGGAGATAGTCGAGATTTAATGTATAAATAATAGCGACTAAACTTAATTAATGGATGATTAACGATCGATAATGGCAAACTTGGATTAAAATAATGATGAAGAGCTATATCTGCCTCAAATTGTCGGATGCGGTGACACGCCATATAGATTACGGGCCACGAACTTGATGTGAAAATCGAATTATGTCACGAAAAAAATAATAATAAACCAATAACAAGTTCACAGTTCACTTCCCATGGACCACCAATAATATTCACGTGCGTAGAAATCATTATTTATTTTGGAGTCCAAAATTAATTATCTAGTCATTTATAGTTGAAATTTGTGTTTGAAAAAAATTATAAAAAATAATTTTTAAAAAATTTACAGTCAAAATCAGAAGCAGCTCAAATACAACTTTGACTTGTAAATTGTGCAGCAATCTTCTTATAGTACAATTAATAAAAATTTTCTATTACACTGTTTTTAGAACCATCAACACTTATAATTACCGTTACCAAACACTCAATTACTTTTCGTAATAACTGTTTTTTTCAACACAATTAACAATAATTTTTCTAAAATCTACATCACTATCTGGCCCAAATTTTGGTCGCTGAAGAACGTTTGTTGCTTTTTTTCTCAAGATAATATGCTTATAGATTGAATTCTTAAGTAAAAGTAAGTGGTAATCCTGAGTTGCACTCAGAAAAAGAGAATAAGATGAATAAGTATTGTCCCATTATTTATCGTTTATGGATACACACCATGAAAATGAGTTCGAGCAGATATGAGATGATAATATATGTATTGAAGAGACCAAAAGGAAAAGGGGACAATAGACACAAAATAATAATAATAATAATAATAAATAAATAAATAAATTTTAGAGAACACTGTATTGACCGACGTGTTTATAGCGCGGTTGATCCATATTTTATCTTTTTTTGTAATATAAAGTGGTTAATCTAATAAAGATGACATGCTTATAGCGCGATTGATCCATATTTTATCTTTTTTTGTAATATAAAGTGGTTAATCTAATAAAGATGACATGCTTATAGCGCGATTGATCCATATTTTATCTTTTTTTGTAATATAAAGTGGTTAATCTAATAAAGATGACATGCTTATAGCGCGATTGATCCATATTTTATCTTTTTTTGTAATATAAAGTTGTTAATCTAATAAAGATAATAATACAAGTGATATATATATATATATTTAAAAAGAGGGATGTTATTATCAATTCAAAGAAAAGAGTAAAACCAAATAATGAGCAAATTCATTTGACTTTCCTCTCGGTATGCGACATTGCAAGTTAACTTAAGGTTCCTGGAAGAGAAAATAACAAAAATACATCAAGAACAATCAATTTAAACTCGTTGCAAAAGTGTACTTTTTTTTTCCCCCTCCAAAAAATACGATCAATAAGCCTTAGCAAAAGCAGCTGTTGCAAAGCCCTCTGGGCTCTGAATCAGGAATGATAGGCCCAGTTATCAACACTTTTCGTTGCAAGGATTCATAATTCGAACATTTTATTGAATTCAATTTTAAATTTTACTTTTTTAAAGTACGCAAGTATTAGTTTGAGTCTGAACGGATTAGATTACACGATCATCAACTAGGTGCAATGTGTAATAAAATGCTCATATTCGTTGATTTCTTCCCTTTACTCGTGCCCTGCACAGAATTGGAAGCAAAACTAATCCAAATTTTTTCTCTTGCTCTCTCAGTTATCAAAGAGCAGAAAAGCATTTAAATCTGGTTACGAAGAATAGTTGTTATCACCAATGAGTCCTCCAGAAGCATAGATCTTGTTTAGTTTTTTATATTGATTAGAAGATAATTAGGTTAAACTATGATCATGCTTGTTCTAAGCATTTTAACCGTTAATGACTATGGTTTCTAGTTAAAATAAATGAACATTTAAAAACCATACTAGCCATTCTAGCTCTCATATAAAATCATATATCAGCTTGAATTAAAAAATTAAATCCGTGAACTGAACGAAGCCTCTGTGTTCTAATGATATGTGTTATAGGTCAATTTGAATATACCAGAGATCAAAACAACAAAGTTGTAGTCATTGTGATATATAATACCGAAAAGTAGCACTCACAACTTAAACGCTGCAATGTCACTTCAACTATTGATGTAATCAAAATAATTTGGACAACAAACGATGTTGGGATATCTAGAATTAGGAGAAGGAAACGCATACCGTTCTAAGTTTCCAACCTAATAAAAGACTTGTTTTTTCACTTGAAAAAAAGTCAAAGAGCTTTTCTACTATGGAACTGTTATTTCAGAATCCAAACATCAGGGGCAACAAAAACCTTACAGTACTGATCTTCCTTTGTTTTCAAAAGTTTCTAGCTAAAGAGGGGGAAAAAAAAAACTTACTAGACTTTGGCAATAATAATCAAGCTTCCAATTTACACGAAGACATGTTTTTTTACATGAAAAAAATGAAAAGATCCCTTCTTTTATGGAATTATTTTTTCAGAATACAAACATTTAAGGCAACAAAAACTTTGCACTCACCATCCTTAGTATAGGACCTGGAAGCCGCGGAAGGGGAGTTGGCGATGAGTAGAATAGGAGCGGAGAGGGATTTGGTGAGGAGGTTGGAGGAGAGAAGGCGCTTGAGAAAGAGTGGGCGACATCTTTCCCTCCGATCGGTGGATTCAGATCTATCGTTATTTTTCCGGTGATTTTGTAGATAATCTGAGTGTGTGAGTTTTTGATAATCTGACTTCATGAGTTTGTGATTTGATCATCTGAGTTTGAGAATTGATTTTGCTGAAAAAAACATAATCTGGACTTTTTTTTGTTTTTTTAAAGGATGATACGGATTGACCATAGTCCGTGTGAACGATCAGATTTATAGGTAAATACTGTATTTACTTATTATTGATGTTGATAAATACGTATTTATCACTACATTTTAGATTTACTAACAAATTTAGGATTTTACTCAAAAAAAAAAAAGAATAATTATGGACCATCAGATCTCCGTATAATTTTGTTAAATTATCATTTTTTTTCTTAAGATTATGTTGTATTTTTTTTCGTCCCGTTCATTTCATCGATTCGAGTTTTGCTATAGTAAAAAATTCTCAAAAACAGTCACATCTAACTTTTTTATTACAGTAAAAAGCTCTCACATAAAATTACATCTCAACTCGAATTAAAAACTTAAATCAGCGAACTAAACATGTTTTTTGAACATTGTACATGAAAGGGTAGTCAAATTAACAACGACTTTGGTGTCGTAATTATGAACTGGATTTTCACTTATCTACCAAAAAAAAAAGTTATGAACTGTTGGTTTCAATATGTGTGTTTTGATAAAAAAATATGACCTACAAATGACCAAAGATATAAAACAAAAGTGAATTATTTGTTCTCTCTCTTTCCTTTTTGAAAGAATTTTTTCTTTGTTTTCTTCTCTCCTTTTGGTGGTAATTAGAAAATAAACGGAACAAAATATATGGAATTTTTTCCCTTGTTCCCTAAGATATAGCGTCCCACAAAATTTATATCAGAAATCATAAGCAAATCCCATAAAAATAATATCGAGAGGCTCGTAAAATTTTCTGGTAGTATAGCAGTACAGGACAAAACGAACAACAATTGAGGTCTGTTTTTGTAGAATTTGACGGTAGTGATATTCAGTGATTACACATGAAGCGTATATCATACCGATATGGAGACTTATAATCCATTTTAGGGCCACTAAAATCCACAAAAATCATTTGAATTTTTCATATGATTCTGCTAACATTTTTAGGACTCAACTTTTTCTGTTTAGGGTGGATTTGGTAATTTGAACGGACAGAGATGGTCTAGAAAATATTCAAAGCGAAAAAGGAATGGGCTAATCCGGAGATAGTCGAGATTTAATGTATAAATAATAGCGACTAAACTTAATTAATGGATGATTAACGATCGATAATGGCAAACTTGGATTAAAATAATGATGAAGAGCTATATCTGCCTCAAATTGTCGGATGCGGTGACACGCCATATAGATTACGGGCCACGAACTTGATGTGAAAATCGAATTATGTCACGAAAAAAATAATAATAAACCAATAACAAGTTCACAGTTCACTTCCCATGGACCACCAATAATATTCACGTGCGTAGAAATCATTATTTATTTTGGAGTCCAAAATTAATTATCTAGTCATTTATAGTTGAAATTTGTGTTTGAAAAAAATTATAAAAAATAATTTTTAAAAAATTTACAGTCAAAATCAGAAGCAGCTCAAATACAACTTTGACTTGTAAATTGTGCAGCAATCTTCTTATAGTACAATTAATAAAAATTTTCTATTACACTGTTTTTAGAACCATCAACACTTATAATTACCGTTACCAAACACTCAATTACTTTTCGTAATAACTGTTTTTTTCAACACAATTAACAATAATTTTTCTAAAATCTACATCACTATCTGGCCCAAATTTTGGTCGCTGAAGAACGTTTGTTGCTTTTTTTCTCAAGATAATATGCTTATAGATTGAATTCTTAAGTAAAAGTAAGTGGTAATCCTGAGTTGCACTCAGAAAAAGAGAATAAGATGAATAAGTATTGTCCCATTATTTATCGTTTATGGATACACACCATGAAAATGAGTTCGAGCAGATATGAGATGATAATATATGTATTGAAGAGACCAAAAGGAAAAGGGGACAATAGACACAAAATAATAATAATAATAATAATAAATAAATAAATAAATTTTAGAGAACACTGTATTGACCGACGTGTTTATAGCGCGGTTGATCCATATTTTATCTTTTTTTGTAATATAAAGTGGTTAATCTAATAAAGATGACATGCTTATAGCGCGATTGATCCATATTTTATCTTTTTTTGTAATATAAAGTTGTTAATCTAATAAAGATAATAATACAAGTGATATATATATATATATTTAAAAAGAGGGATGTTATTATCAATTCAAAGAAAAGAGTAAAACCAAATAATGAGCAAATTCATTTGACTTTCCTCTCGGTATGCGACATTGCAAGTTAACTTAAGGTTCCTGGAAGAGAAAATAACAAAAATACATCAAGAACAATCAATTTAAACTCGTTGCAAAAGTCTACTTTTTTTTTCCCCCTCCAAAAAATACGATCAATAAGCCTTAGCAAAAGCAGCTGTTGCAAAGCCCTCTGGGCTCTGAATCAGGAATGATAGGCCCAGTTATCAACACTTTTCGTTGCAAGGATTCATAATTCGAACATTTTATTGAATTCAATTTTAAATTTTACTTTTTTAAAGTACGCAAGTATTAGTTTGAGTCTGAACGGATTAGATTACACGATCATCAACTAGGTGCAATGTGTAATAAAATGCTCATATTCGTTGATTTCTTCCCTTTACTCGTGCCCTGCACAGAATTGGAAGCAAAACTAATCCAAATTTTTTCTCTTGCTCTCTCAGTTATCAAAGAGCAGAAAAGCATTTAAATCTGGTTACGAAGAATAGTTGTTATCACCAATGAGTCCTCCAGAAGCATAGATCTTGTTTAGTTTTTTATATTGATTAGAAGATAATTAGGTTAAACTATGATCATGCTTGTTCTAAGCATTTTAACCGTTAATGACTATGGTTTCTAGTTAAAATAAATGAACATTTAAAAACCATACTAGCCATTCTAGCTCTCATATAAAATCATATATCAGCTTGAATTAAAAAATTAAATCCGTGAACTGAACGAAGCCTCTGTGTTCTAATGATATGTGTTATAGGTCAATTTGAATATACCAGAGATCAAAACAACAAAGTTGTAGTCATTGTGATATATAATACCGAAAAGTAGCACTCACAACTTAAACGCTGCAATGTCACTTCAACTATTGATGTAATCAAAATAATTTGGACAACAAACGATGTTGGGATATCTAGAATTAGGAGAAGGAAACGCATACCGTTCTAAGTTTCCAACCTAATAAAAGACTTGTTTTTTCACTTGAAAAAAAGTCAAAGAGCTTTTCTACTATGGAACTGTTATTTCAGAATCCAAACATCAGGGGCAACAAAAACCTTACAGTACTGATCTTCCTTTGTTTTCAAAAGTTTCTAGCTAAAGAGGGGGAAAAAAAAAACTTACTAGACTTTGGCAATAATAATCAAGCTTCCAATTTACACGAAGACATGTTTTTTTACATGAAAAAAATGAAAAGATCCCTTCTTTTATGGAATTATTTTTTCAGAATACAAACATTTAAGGCAACAAAAACTTTGCACTCACCATCCTTAGTATAGGACCTGGAAGCCGCGGAAGGGGAGTTGGCGATGAGTAGAATAGGAGCGGAGAGGGATTTGGTGAGGAGGTTGGAGGAGAGAAGGCGCTTGAGAAAGAGTGGGCGACATCTTTCCCTCCGATCGGTGGATTCAGATCTATCGTTATTTTTCCGGTGATTTTGTAGATAATCTGAGTGTGTGAGTTTTTGATAATCTGACTTCATGAGTTTGTGATTTGATCATCTGAGTTTGAGAATTGATTTTGCTGAAAAAAACATAATCTGGACTTTTTTTTGTTTTTTTAAAGGATGATACGGATTGACCATAGTCCGTGTGAACGATCAGATTTATAGGTAAATACTGTATTTACTTATTATTGATGTTGATAAATACGTATTTATCACTACATTTTAGATTTACTAACAAATTTAGGATTTATCAGTGGTTGGTTTTCTGGATTTATTGGTAAATGCGATATTTTTTTACCGCTGATGAATACAATATTTATTGATAAATATGATGTTTATCAGTAAATACAGTATTTACTAGTTGTCGACGCAAGCAGTCAGATTTTTAGATCTTTGAATAAATATAGTGTTTATGACAATATTTACCGGTCATCTGAGATGACTGTTAGATTTTCGGATAAATATAGTATTTACGAGTAAATGTGATATTTTCTGATAAATAAAGTTTCGACAGCCAAATGTTTAAATAAATATAATATTTACTGGTAAATATGATATTTACTGATAAATACAGTATTTATTAATATATGCAGTATTTAATAATATATATGATAAATACTAGTATATACGGTACTTATCGATCATCGACCATCGGTCGCCGGATAAATATGATATTTACTAATAAATACAGTATTTATTAATATATGCAGTATTTAATAATATATATGGTAAATACTAGTATATACGGTACTTATCGATCATCGACCATCGGTCGCCGGTCGTCGGTCACCGGTACCCAAACTGGCCGCTGGTCATTGGTGTGAGACATGGTGGACTTGACTAGAGTGGGGAAGGAAAGGGTTAAGAGTATTTTGGTGTTTTTAATAATGTTAAAACCTATATTAAATTGTATTATAAACTACATATTTTAAAAAATTGTGCTATAATTTACTCATCACCTTACTAATTTACCATTTCATTCATCCTCCCCCAAATTAATCTGCAAATCATATTGTAAGAGATCGAATTTGTTTTGGACTCTATTTGTAATCAGCTTATCGATTAGCAATTTCAACTTGCTAAGGGAGTACATGAAAAGCAATTTCTGAGTTTTGTAGTATTATTTAATCCTTATAAATATTTTAGATCTATTTTACGTTTTTTGTGCCCTATAATTTGAGGGTATCAAAAAGTAATATCATAAATCTTGGAGTATTCTAAATACCTTCGGATGGGGATAAATAGATTCATAATCAGGATTTAAATTATTAGATAGATCAAGTACTA
Organism: Morus notabilis; assembly: GCF_000414095.1. NCBI lineage: Eukaryota > Viridiplantae > Streptophyta > Magnoliopsida > Rosales > Moraceae > Morus > Morus notabilis. Next base: position 108,791 of record NW_010365347.1, read on the forward strand.
TACCAAGTTATCGTATGTTCCCAGCCAAAAAACAATGGACAATTGGATTATTTGTCCACGATAATTACTTTATTTAGTTATTTCTATTTTATCTTAATTATTTAGTCATAATTGACATTAATATACTACTTGAGTCTTTTATATTAATCAGTTTCAACTTGAAAACAATATTGCTCTTTTTTTTATTTATTTTTTTTACTGAGTAGACAATATTATTCTTGATTCCTAAAACATTTTTTCCCCTCTACACGATGAATTATGAAAAAACAAACAAACTTCCACAACATTTTCCTGTAACTGAAAATCGTTAAAACTTAAAACTTACCACTCCTCATTGTTCAGAGTTTGGATGTTCAAACACGGGAAGATCATAATCTTTTAAACATGCAAGTATTTATTTTCTAGATTTTTATAAAAGCATTTATTTGTACAAAATATATTATCGTCTTCCACCGTTATTAGTATATCTTCCTGTAATGACTATTGAAGAAGACAACAAATATTGAAGACTGAAATTCTCTGTAATTCTCATTGACAAAAAAAAAAAAAAAAATATATATATATATATATATATAGTGGTCCACTAATAAGCAGCCGCGTGTACACAAGTGCTAACTGATCATTACAAGTTGGTAAACAGAATACTAATAACAGCCTAAAAGACTACCCTTTACTCTTAATTACGTGTCTACGTCCTTGTCATTGTTATTTCTAAGCTATTTTATTTAAAATTATTACATTAATCTATGACATTGTCGGTTCAAAGCTATTTCATTGGCAAATTGGGTGAAGTAATTAAGTTGAAATGGGAAATAATGCGGAAAAATAGTACATAAAATTGAAAATATCTCAAGAGTCAAAGAAAATTACGACTTCTCTCAAAATAGGAGAAAACAATTAAAAAAAAAAATTGTTATCATAAATTCTTACTTCAAATTGAGAAGTAATATAAATTGATGCTTTATGATTTTGACGTTTATCATCATCTCCTGTCTTACAACTTACAGAAGCTATTTAACTTTCTCCCCTAGGACTTTGCCTGGTTAATCAGCCAAAACCTTTTAAAATTTAAAATGTTTTGTTTTTTGGACATTATGTCGTTTTCTTTTAATGAGTTCACTACTGTTTATTGGAGATATGCTCCGTTCGTTTCACCGATTTGATTTTAGAATTTAAGTTTTACTACAGTAAAAAGTTCTCAGAAACAGTTACATCTAACTTTTTTGCTACAGTAAAAAGCTCTCACATAAAATCACATCTCAACTCGAATTACAAACTCGAATCAGTGAACCAAACGGATGTCATGATTTTAGGCTTGTTCTTTTGGAGTTTAACTTGAGTATAATTCTTGAGTTGAATTTGAGTTATAACTTGAGTTGAACTTGTAACTTGAGTTTGTGTTTGGTTGTGTACATTTGAGTTATGGTTTGAGATAAGAATCTTTTTGAGTTTGTGTTTGAGTGAGTCAAAACTTGAATTTGTATTTAGATAGTATTTTAATAAAAACTCAATGCTGATGAAAAATTTTAATAGGGTATATGGGTCGAGTTTTATTCGTCTTTTTATTGTCAATGTATAGAAAAAAAAATCATCTCAATCAGAATTAAAACGAAAAAGTTATAGCATTTTTAAGAATAGAAAAAATATTGTTCATTAATTTGAGTTTGAATTTCTGAACTCGAGTTAAAAGAAAAACTTAAACTCAAATTTAAACTCAAATAAAATTATAATTTAAATTATCTTTTTTTAAGTTTTTCACTAAAAGAATAAGTACTTTTTAACTTGGTGTCCAATCTTTTGGTTTCTTAATTCTGAAATATGTCTAGCATTTGTATCGTTTTCCTCGTATTTTTTAGGATGCTGACATAACCATTTGTCCTCTTTGAAATGATCCCCTTTTCGCTAACCTTGTCGTTTACTGGTATGATGTCGTTTACTGAGTAGTCTATTCTGGTACGTAGTCCACCGTTTCCAAATCTGCTGTCGTTTAAATGCATATGCGTTTTTTTTCCTTTGTTACGGAAAATGAAATAGTTTAAAATGCCGTTTACTCATTATTGTCATTATTCGTTATTCGTTCACTCTTTCATTATTGTCATTATTCGTTTACTCTTTCATTATTGTCATTATTCGTTTCCAAAATGTATATTCGTTTACTCATTATTGTCATTTCTCACGCTCTAAAATATGAGTTAGTGACGTGAAGACTCGTTTAAAAGTTAAATATAATTAAAAAAATAATTGAACATTTAAAAATATAAAAATTAATCTCAAAAGTAAAGTATTAAAGAAATTCTAAATAAGTTCCACATTTTGATAAAATTAGCTTACAAGAAAGTGAAGGAGACTTTCACAACTTTCTGATAAAACATGTTTAAAATCTAAACCTCTTGCATCATTCAGGGTTTCACGTACATGATATACAATATTGTACATACATGAACATGTAAAGAACATTTACA